>NC_064626.1:305512055-305815086 GCF_023864275.1 Schistocerca cancellata
GTTAGGTATTGATAATTCACAGAACAGTTGGATAAATAAAGATAACGTAATTCTATTAAGAATTAGTTTACTATTTAGTTTAACAATTAATTAGTTTTTTAAAAGAATTAGTTTACTTTTTATTTTAACAATCAATTAGTTTTTAAATAAATTATCAAATGTTACATCAAATTTTTAATTTGTACAACTTTTGACTTAATAATCTCATCTGTTACTTTAATTCTTTCATCTTTTACTTTAATTCTTTCATCTTTTACTTTAATACTTTCATTTTAGTTCTGTCATCTTTTATTTAAATTATTTCATTGTTTATTTTATTCTATGTTTGTAGGTTTGTATAAAAAATCTGTGTTTTATTTGATCTTTGTAAAAACCTTCCATTTATATTGAAAAATTTTATATTAAATTTTTTTTATTAATTTTATATAGAAATAATTTTCTTATCTTATATTTGTAAAATTTAATACATTTTTAATATTTTATAGTGACCATATGGTAATGAATATATTTTATTTACCTACCCGTATCTTTTATTATCATGGGGAATAAGTGCTTTTTTGTTTACTTGAATTGTATATGTTTTATATTTTTCACTTTTAATTATATTAATTTTTGTGTATTGTTCTATTTTGTTAAACAAACTATCTTTATAATCTTCTAACCTTATTTTATTTTTAACAATACATACTTATATGTCTTTAGATTTTTCTCTACTTTTTCACCAATTGTAAGCATAGATTTTAGCTCTTAAACCACAAAACTCTTCAATCACTTTTGCACTACGTTCATCTTCCATTTTTCCAAAAACTTGTTTGTTTATTTGTGGAATATTAAATATATTATCTGTTGGATAATCACTTGTATCAAAATAATCAATTATTGATTTTATACCTTAATAAAAGTCTTCAGTTTTAATATTATAAAAGTAACAATCCTGATAACATAATCTTTTTCATATTTAGGTTTCGTAACTCTACAGTGAATATCATACATTAATTCTTTAGATAAATCAAGTATATTTAATGCAACATAAACAGGTTTATCAAAAGTGATTTTAGCTTTATACATATCAATAACAGCAAGATTTTCATTAAATATAGTACTGGATTTTGGTTTACCTACACGTTTATCACATATTTTGCTATTTGCAATTTATTTTAATCTTGTTTACTTCTTATGTTCTGCATTGTTATACCAATTACATAATTAATCATTAGTCTATAGATATCTTTTTCAAATCCCTCGTAGCTTTAGTTCTTAACTGTGTGTTTAAATCTATATACTTCTTTAACCAATTGGTTTACTTAAATTTTAAAACTTCATGTATTTTTGTAAGTTGCATTCCTAGAGATCAATATTGTTTAATATTTCTATAATATACTGCATAATTATGTTTTTGTTTAAAGTAGTTATTAATTTGTTTTAATTTGTACATGTAACATTTTTGATTCAGGAGCTAATGCCAAATCTTCACGCAAATCATGTAATTTTATTGGATATACTAAATCTACTTTAAATACACAATCTTTTTCACAATTATTTGAAATTTTATTTATTTTTGTACAATTAAAATTATTGGGTTCATCCTATTGAAATCCATATCGTAAATATTGGTTCATAGCATGACCATATAAATTATTTGCATCTAAATGTGTTATGTAATTTGATATTTATTTAATATTTATTACTTGCTATCACATATCTTATACAACATTGTGGTATTCCCCCTCTTACTCCTTTTTCAACCATTAGAGGCGTTTCATAATCATATCATAATAAAAATTTTTGTTCAGTAATTCTTAACATTGCATCCCAAGATAAACCTGGTGCTGTATAATACCAAGAAGGATGTAGATTATACATTTTTATAGACGTTTTTCTAAAATTTTCAAGAACATCAACTACCAACAATTCATCAAGATTTTTTATATTTAATTTTCCCAAACTTATTTTGCATGTTCATAATCTTCAAAAGTTATATTACAATCATTTAATTTATTGTAAAATTTTTCTTTTCTTGGTAACTGCGTGTCTTCAAATTTTTTCCAAAAATACATATAATCATATCGATAAACACCTTTTCTAATTACTAAATTAAGTAATTCTGGAGAAAAATACTTTTAAAATTTTTGTAATGTTTTTTCTTATCTTGTGAATAAGCCATAAATCTAAATGTTTTAACAAATCACACATTTAATTTTTGGGTTCACTTACTAAAACAAATGTATCTAGTTTCATTGATTGGTATTAGTTCTATTTCTTCTTTATCATAACTAAATTCTTTTACAAAAAGATGAGAATCATAATCAGATATATTATGTAAATAAATAGGTATAAAATCGGGTTGTTGTAGTTTTAAATTACAATTATTGCATAATGGGGTAATTTATTTTGCAGTTAGATAATTATGATGATGAACTTTTTATTGTTTTTTGTATAATAATATTTTCACAATGTACAAAATTTAGAATTATTATGTAGTTTATTTTCTTCAAATGTAAGTGGGTTCATTTCTTCAATTTGAGAATAAATTTTTCCAATATCTTCAACTTCTTGATTTATACATTCAATAAACTTTTTATGGCAACTTGGTCCTCTATAAATAACAGGATCTTTATAATTTCCATATATGTATAACAAAATCCTCATGGTTCATGTTTTGAATTATTTCATTGTATACGGTTTTTCTGGATTTGGATCACAATTATCCATATTCAAATCTGCATAAATAACAAGTGGAACGTTTTGTGTATTTTGATAATTTTTAAAATATACACATTCTCCTTTATTTGGCATTTAACTTTTAATGGTTTTATTTAAACAATTTGGAGTATGATTATCTAATTTTTCTTTACTAATAAAATGTAGTAAACATAAATCACAAATAAATTTTACTGTTTCATGTTTGGTGATGTGAGTTGATAGAAGTCTAATTAAATTTTGTATATAACAATATGTGAATTATTATCATTCTTAAAAGGTCTTTTAATTTTCCAGTAGGCGGTATCTTACCTCTAGTGAGATAAGCCTCTACATCCTTACATTTGTCCTCTAGCCATCCCTGCTTAGCCATTTTGCACTTCCTGTCGATCTCATTTTTGAGACGTTTGTATTCCTTTTTGCCTGCTTCATTTACTGCATTTTTATATTTTCTCCTTTCATCAATTAAATTCAATATTGCCAAAAGCTTTCTCTAAGTCTACAAATGCTAGAAGCGTAGGTTTGCCCTTCCTTAATATAGTTTCTAAGAAGTCGTAGGGTCAGTATTGCCTCACGTGTTCCAACATTTCTACAGAATCCAAACTGATCTTCCCCGAGGTCGGCTTCTACTAGTTTTTCCATTTGCCTGTAAAGAATTTGCGTTAGTATTTTGCAGCTGTGACTTATTAAACTGATAGTTCGGTAATTTTCATATCTGTCAACACCTGCTTTCTTTGGGATTGGAATTATTATATTCTTCTTGAAGTCCGAGGGTATTTCGCCTGTTTCATACATCTTGCTCACCAGAAGGTAGAGTCTTGTCAGGACTGGCTCTCCCAAGGCAGTCAGTAGTTCTAATGGAATGTTGTCTACTCCGGGTGCCTTGTTTCGACTCAGGTCATTCAGTGCTCTGTCAAACTCTTCACGCATTATCATATCTCCCATTTCATCTTCATTTACATCCTCTTCCATTTCCATAATATTATCCTCAAGTACATCGCCCTTGTATAGGCCCTCTATATACTCCTTCCACCTTTCTGCTTTCCCTTCTTTGCTTAGAACTGGGTTTCCATCTGAGCTCTTGATGTTCATACAAGTGGCTCTCTTTTCTCCAAAGGCCTCTTTAATTTTCCTGTAGGCAGTATCTATCTTACCCCTAGTGAGATAATCCTCTACATCCTTACATTTGTCCTCTAGCCATTTTGCACTTCCTGTCGATCTCATTTTTGAGACGTTTGTATTCCTTTTTGCCTGCTTCATTTACTGCATTTTTATATTTTCTCCTTTCATCAATTAAATTCAATATTTCTTCTGTTACCCAAGGATTTTGACTAGCCCTCGTCTTTTTACCTACTTGATCCTCTGCTGCCTTCACTACTTCATCCCTCAAAGCTACCCATTCTTCTTCTACTGTATTTCTTTCCCCCATTGCTGTCAATTGTTCTCTTATGCTCTCCCTGAAACTCTGTACAACCTCTGGTTCTTTCAGTTTATCCAGGTCCCATCTCCTTAAATTCCCACCTTTTTGCAGTTTCTTCAGTTTTAATCTACAGGTAGTAACCAATAGATTGTGGTCAGAGTCCACATCTGCCCCTGGAACTGCCTTACAAATTAAAACCTGGTTCCTAAATCTCTGTCTTAACATTATGTAATCTATCTGATACCTTTTAGTATCTCCAGGGTTCTTCCATGTATCTCTTTTATTTATTATAAACAAATTCATTAGATTTGTAAAAAATATTTTTTAACAATATATTTATTTAATAGATTGGTAAGGATTATTATTAATGAGATAATTAATCAAAAAGTGAATTAGTTCATTATTTAGTTTAACAATCAATTAGTTTTAAACAATAAGTTTTTCAAAAGAATTAGTTTGCTATTTATTTTAACAATTAATTAGTTTCTTATTTATTTTAACAGTCATTTAGTTTACTATTTAGTTTAATAATCAATTAGTTTACTATTTAGTTTAACAATCGATTAGTTTCACGATTTATTTAATTAACCATCAGGGATTAATAACTAATTAATAATAAATCAAAAAATTAAAGTTTTCTTGTTCTTAATATATTCTAAAGTACACTTCTCACATTTATTATTATTTTTATCTTTGTGTGAAGGATTTATATGAAAAAGTTTGATCTTTAATCACTTGACAACTTTTACATTTTTTTCTAGATGTAGATGTTTCTTCAGTTACAACTTCATCATTATTCATTTTAGATGTTTTTCTTCATGATTCATTGTTAATAATATTTTTGAATGTTCTACATTTGTATTTCTTCTTAAATGTTCCTTAAAATAATATGTAGCAACAATTTTTCCATATACACAAGGAATTCGATTTTTATTGTAAATTTATACATGATATTTATTTATACTTGGTCTACATATGGTCCTATAATCATCTTTTGTAAATTTTGTAAAGTAAAATTATTAATTGATTTTATTGTATTACAATATTTACAAAATTTAAAATTCACAGAAGACTTCTGTTGAACTTGCTTCATTTACATATACATGTAAAGAAAATTATTAGATTTGTGAAAAAGTAAATTTTGTATTTTTTAAAAAAATTTACGACTTAAATATTTAATTTATCAAAATCATAATAATATGCTGCTACACCACAATATGCTGCTTTATCTTGAGCATCAAAGATAACATTAATATCATTTATTTCAATTTTTTCTCGTCCTTGATTTCTACAAAGTGAACAATTTTCTTTTTCCTTTAACCATTCATCATTACATTTTTCATGAACAAGATGATTGCAATTTGTTTTAACGAACTGATTAGTTTCATTACTTAAACAATTCAATTAGTTCATAAGTTTCTTTTAGTTTAGTTTTCATTTATAAGGAATAATTTTTATCAGAATTATAAAAAAATAAAAAAAGAATTATTTTCAAGGAATCATTTAGCAATAGTTCAAATTACAATTTTTTTAAAAAAAATATGTTGAATACAAACTACAAATTTATTTTTGTAAAGCTAATAATTTTTTTCTAGATAAATGGAAACTCCCTTAATCAAGAAGCTGAACAATGTAAGTATTTCTATAGAAATTGTAAAGTAAATGAGCTAGAGATAAATGTTTTATATGATATTATGAATTGTGAATATTTAAATACTAGGTATGGAGAACAACTTTGTCTAGAACTCAATAATGATTTTAATGTTACTTTATCAAACAGTTTTTCTAAATTAATTGATTTTGAAATAATTAAAAAAGGACCAATGAAATTGGAGTATAGAGGAATGAAGAAACTTGAAAATAGAAATAATGAATTTCATGATTTAGAATTCACAATCAAAATTTTTTAAATAATGTCGTTTGTTTTAACTGGTACATTTTAATTACATTACTTATATTCAAAATGTGATTTTTTTAAATAATGTTTTTTTAACTAATACATTTTAATTAATTTATTTATCTTCACAATGTAAAATTTTTAAAAATAGCTTACTTTTGTTAAATAATACATGTTATTTTGTTAAAATCGTTTTGTATTTGAAGTAAAAAAAATTAGAAATCAGTTAGTTATTGTAATTCGTTGTATTATTGTAAAAAATAGGTATTTAGTTAACATTATAAAATCGGTTTAGTTAATTAAATATACTGATTTTTCTACTGACTTTTAAATACCAATTCTCTAATTTATAAAATACAGTATTTAGCTTAAAATTGAATTAGTGAGCCAGAGCCTACAAAATGTATCTACTAATCTTAACTTTACAATATCCGGGGATTTTCGCCATGTACCTACACAATTTCGCCTACACTGTACGTTGACATGGTATGGAGATGTATAGTGTTTTTGCATGTACATACTCACATTTATTTGTTGGCTTCTCTTTTTTTTTATGGAATTGATATGGCAGCTTATACTGTGTATATTAAGATTCTACAAGAAATTGAAAGATTATATAAATAACATGATAGTTCATTACACAGTGACAATTATGTTCAATTTGATTCGGCTTCGATGCCGGGTTCCACACTGCTGCACTAGTAGGTTTGGTGGCTACGCACTAGTTGCTAATGGTCAATATGCTAGTTGCTCGACCCAGGAGAACCGGGAAAAACCCGGGAATTTTTTCATCCGGGAGAAAACCAGGAAAAACCCAGGAATTTTTTAGAATTCCGGGAATTTTCGTTTAGTTTTCAGTGAAATTTTTGTAATTTTGAATGGTAAGAATCAATACTCTAACAAAGGATATTACTGTATCACACTACTGCAGAATAATACTGCAACAATAAAATGTGGATGAGGGGGAAAAAATGAACATAAAACATAAATTGCAAGGGAAATGTGCCATATACAACAACAAAACACAGTGCTCATACAAGCATTTGCCAACAGCAAAATGTGTCAAATGCAGGAAGACCATGCAATGCTACATAACTACAAATTGCCTCCGATGAGCGTGACTTCACAACTGTTTACATTACATTCATTTTAGCAGTTACGAGTGGGCTCATGTTCATGTGCAGTTGAGTGGCATATGAGTAGTACCTTCTCCCGTTTCTGGCTACAGAAATGTGACTGTTGCTGTGTAAGCAGTCACAGCAAGCAGCTAGATGCAACAGGGAAAAATTTTACCTCCGCGCCCAAGCTGCATGTGCAGCGGGTCCGGATCTATGATGGGGGGGGGAGGGGGGGGGGGGAGGGGTGGCGCCAAATTCAAATTCTTGAGGAGTGAAAACGTGGTTTCACAAAGTGTCTAGAATCCAGGGCACATTGGTCTATCGATTACTCATATGATTTTGATGCGCATCCCTGTTGGTTTTTGAACACACTCTGTAAGTTGATTTCTGAATTAATCATAAGACGCACATGGTAGCCATCCGGTCTGAGGCGACTTGTCATGGTTTGCGCAGCTCCCCCTGTCGGAGGTTTGCATCCTCCCTCGGGCATGGTTGTATGTGTTGCGTTGTCCTTAGCCTAAGTTAGATTAAGCAGTGTGTAAGCCTAGGGACCGATTACATCAGCAGTTTGGTCCCATGCTAAAAAACAAAAATCATAAGTTGATTTTTGAATGTGTGCATAGTGTACATGATGTCTCTGTCAGGGGAATCCTCGTCGCATCTAGAAATAAACTTTTCTGCAGGCAAAAGAGGACCAGGCTGTACAAGCTGAGCGGAGTAAAGCCGAACGAGTGAACGCCAATTGCTATCTGATTATGTGGTTGAATGGGTTTGCGAATGATCAGCATTGTTATAATTACTAGGGAAATCCATAGATTCAGACTACCAGAGTGGAACAGGAATAACAGGTAAGAAAGATTACGTATTATCTTCTCGGTGTATCCAGAAAAACGAAATTTTGTCAGAAAATTTTTGGCCAGATCGCTACACTAGTAAGGGCCAGTTGTACAGCCCCTGTCTAGCAGCCACTTAAGTTCTATTCTGGAAGTAGCGTAAAATATGGTTTGTAGGAACATAACACCGCCTAACCGGAGAATAATGAGGAATAACTAATCCGGTGATTGTGGCAAGGTTAGTGAATTTAACCGCCGAATAATTTTTGACAAAGGCAGGAATAGTTCCAGAATTACTCATGACAAGATTGTTTGTTAGAGCAAGGAAGAAGAGGAAACAGGGACATCACACAAATTAGGGAAGTATATGAAGATTCCAAATTCATATTAAAATCTCATACTACTACTTTTCGATCTCATGCTCGAGAAACTGGGACATATGAATGAAATGTGAAACTATTTTCTAACATAAAGCTTTTTGCTTGTTGTAGGCGTGATAGGCATTTTATGTTGGTTTTCGTGAATTATATTCTGACGTGTAATAAAAATGACCATTTGTGCTAAAACAGTCTCGTTTATTTGGTGTGTGTTACAATTTCGGTAGTGTTAGAAAGGCGTATTTTAGCAGACAGTGACAAAATAGACGTAATCAGATCGAGAAACCACACCAGTCTTGGGTACTATTTGTATTAACAGCTTACGCAGTATTAGACAATGATATTTCAATTTTTCATGTAGCAAAACGTTTGACGAACTTTGATGAGGTAATAGATTCTGTCGCAGAAAGGAAAGCACACTATGTAGAGCTGTAGCAAGATTGGAGAGAAAACAATGCTAGCAGCTAAAGACTGAAGAAATGTGTCCTGTACTGCTTGTCTCTTGTCTTTACTGGTTTTACGTATCCTATATTTAATTTTATGTCACCCAAAACAGAAAGTTATTAGCTAACATGCAAAAAGAGCGCAAATTTTCCTAAGAGTTCTTGTTCTCCTAATTACAAATAATCTCAACCAGTATGAACTGCGAGGGTATTTTTATTTACTTTAAAAAAAAAAGGGGGGGTCAGGATGTCAAATCAGGTGACTGGGAGCAGAAGAGGCACCATAGGACATTTTAATTTCCACTGCCCTGAATATGGTTTGATGGCATCCAGTACAAAATATACATGTTTCAATCACACGGAGCAAAATACAGTGATCTACGATAGAAGAATGCTGTGTGAAGAGTGGTGGCACTGCACTTTGGCACACTTACGACCAAATAACATGTCTTACATTACCTCAAACATATATGTTTTATGTATCAGACTCTTCAGAAAGATGTGCAATACAAAATGAACATATGTTTGAAAATTCGATTTTTTAAATTTTTGACGTATCTCAAACACTCGAGGATCGCCTTGTAGAACAATGAAGTTATTTTTGTCAGTTTGCTGAAGAAATTTGGCTTTTATTAATCTTTTATGCTGAGGCAGTCATCATGTTTGAAACAAAATGTTTAGTTCCACACTATTGGCTAATTTCAACTACTTGCTGCATTTCGGGTGCACGTTTTCATCTTCTAGCACGTATGGCATTATGCCATAATAAAGAATCAAAAATGAGTTAATACAGTGCTGGTACTCCAAGAAAATTTACATCCAGAAACCCACTCTGAAAAGCTTAATGTCAGGCTGAGGGCTACTTCATTGCGAATCTGGACATATGAATGTGCTCTTTAAGTAAGCACTTTAAATGTGCCATTTTAGTATGGTTCATGAAATTCTGATGCTCTTGTAGTGTCCTCCGATTTCTTCTTTTATGACATAATGTAAGATCTTTTAATGTTTTACACGTACGCACATACGGGTTTCCTGCGTCATAGCAGCTGCCAAAGTTCGGTGGCGCCTGTTATCTGGCGTTCTCCGACGACTACTGAAACGAACCTATTTCTAACAGGTCACGGGAAAATATTGCAAATGGTGGTTAGAAAAGTGTTACTTTCAAAGTAAATTTCCTTTTACGCAAGTTGAACTATGTGCGAGAGTGTACGATGAATTTCTTAAATCACAGAGTGTTTGATGACGAGCCATTTAGAAGTATTTCGAGCCCAGATCACACATTCATGTTGTCATTATGAGCAAATTGATGTAGTGCTATAGGAAGCTCTCTATCCTCTGCGGTAGCTAATTTATTTGTGGAAAACTTTGAGGACAAGTCACTGGAACTGGCTAAAAATTCTACTGGCACATTTTTGTGATATATCTTAAAGTGTAACACACGCAAAAAATATCAGCATTATATGTGAAAGCTTAGCTCCTCTTGCAGCTTATTAACCTTAGATTAGCTATGCTTTTCTTGTAGCAACACTATGTATATTAATTTAAAACATTAACTTTTGTATCCGCGCTACATAATTGATGTTGCTATGAGCTGACTACATCATGAGTCCTGTGGTCTGAATAACCACAGTCATCGGCTGGCGGGATCACGTGACATGAGCTATGACTGGCTTACAAAAGTGCATCACAATTTCGATTACAATGGTTCAGAAAGTAACATGTGGTGTTTGGTGGAATTCGAATTTATACTTTCATAATATTAAAATATGCAGCACACATGTTGCTGCACATCAAAAATCTTTCTAAAAGGAGTTTTCTTCCCCGAGTTTAGTTTTTTAAAGTGCTGGGAAATTCTACGTCTGTGTATAAAAACATAACCATTCGAAGGATTGATAAGTTTTACAGTTCCGAGGGAAAATATACTGTCACTTAATAACACGGAAAAAGGGTGTTTTCATCCGGGAGAAAGTGTATTTTTAACCGGGAAAAATCCAGGAATTTTTTTTCCTTGTCTGTGTATACACCCTGTGTGCACTCATTTTCTTAGTGTTGATTTCACATTAAGTCTCAGACTTTCACCTAAGTATTACATATTAAAGAATTTATGTGTCTGTGTATACACCCTGTGTGTGCACTCATTTTCTTAGTTGATTTCACATTAAGTGTCACACTTTCACCTAAGTATTACATATTAAAGAATTTATGTGTCATTTGTCTTCCTCCTGCGTGCAATGGGTGTGTGCTTATTGTTCAACATCCGATGCTGTGGCAAAAGATCTCCATTTTTTGGCTGGGCGTCATTATCACCCGTCGTACTCGCATTTTCAGCGGAGTAGAACCCTGGCCAACAGCATCCGTCGCCGAGGTAAGTACTGGCTCGAACAACTATAGTTCACTTATTAATGTATCAAGCGTTGTGAGTCACAATACTCAGAAATTATTTCATTGCACACGTATGTTAATGTAACCACACTTGACCATCCACTTGTTGAAAACACATATAGCTGTCCAAACATTGTATAAATTGCTTGTCTTTAAAGCTCATTCATTCACATGGAGTTTGGTTTCCAATGAAAATTCATGTAAGTATTGTGTTACAACAATAAACGTAACATGATAGCTTATACCCCATGGCTGACATTCCATCCGTCGCTTACACTATGAACATAAATTTCTTAAGTTTTCAAACGTCATAAATTTTTCATTAGCTGGGTTCTATTAGTACAGTTTGTTTGCTAGTTTTAACTTAACTTCGTTCACATCACCTATACAAATTAATTACACAAGACATTATTATGGCTCAATGGAAATGGAAATGCCGTGTGGCTAGGGCCTCCCGTCGGGTAGACCGTTCGCCTGGTGCAAGTCTTTGGAGTTGACGCCACTTCGGCGACTTGTGTGTCGATGGGGATGAAATGATGATGGAAGACACACAACACCCAGTTATCATGAGGCAGAGAAAATCCCTGGCCCCACCGGGAATCAAACCCGGGACCCCATGCACGAGAAGCGAGAACGCTACCGCAAGACCACGAGCTGGGAACATTATGGCTCAATACAAGCATATGATACATTTATACTTTATTTTATAGGTAGGCTTTTATCACTTATGGGAGCTCATTTCTTCCTTAGGTAGAGGAGGGAGAAAAACATTAAAAATAGGACTAAACCATTACGGATTGCTGGTCTAACTACACTTGCTTGCCACCTCCTTTGTTTGGGAGGGAAGAAAGGAATTATTCATCCACTGGTTCAAGGATTTATGAGGAAATGTTACTTGTACAATCGTGGACTAGTTGCCAAGGAACTTCCATTTCATGGAAATGGTGTGTACTGACTAATCATTCAGGTACTATCATATTGCTTCTTCATGCATTAGTGCTCTTTACTTCAATTCGCGTATAGCTTAGTGTTAAACATGAAGAAGTTTCAACCACCGTAGACTTGTCTTTGTCGAATACCTGGAAGTGACATTATATAAGCTTTTATGTCAAATGATAAAAATTAATTGGTTTTTCTAAAATCACATGTTTAAACGTTTATGTGTACTCTGCAGCAAGTAGGTATCGGTAAATGTCATGGAGATACACTGCACGGATGCATATTTTTATTTTTCATTTGCCCTATGACCCTTGTATAAATATCCTTATAACTATATTTAAAAACAAAGATGATGTGACTTACCAAATGAAAGTGCTGGCAGGTCGACAGACATACAAACAAACACAAACATACACACAAAATCCAAGCTTTCGCAACCAACGGTTGCCTCGTCAGGAAAGAGGGAAGGAGAAGGAAAGACAAAAGGATATGGGTTTTAAGGGAGAGGGTAAGGAGTCATTCCAATCCCGGGAGTGGAAAGACTTACCTTAGGGGGAAAAAAGGACAGGTATACACTCGCACACACACACATATCCATCCACACATACACAGACACAAGCAGACACTTGTATGTGTGGATGGATATGTGTGTGTGTGCGAGTGTATACCTGTCCTTTTTTCCCCCTAAGGTAAGTCTTTCCGCTCCCGGGATTGGAATGACTCCTTACCCTCTCCCTTAAAACCCATATCCTTTTGTCTTTCCTTCTCCTTCCCTCTTTCCTGACGAGGCAACCGTTGGTTGCGAAAGCTTGGATTTTGTGTGTATGTTTGTGTTTGTTTGTGTGTCTGTCGACCTGCCAGCACTTTCATTTGGTAAGTCACATCATCTTTGTTTTTAAATATATTTTTCCTTCGTAGAATGTTTCCTTCTATTATAACCATATCCTTATAACTAAATTGTTTACTTGGGGTATGGCCCGTTTCTTCATTTGGTACCTGCTACTCCCAACATAATTCCCTTCTTCTGCACCGTGATGATGCACTTGCCCCTGCAAGAAAAAAACTTAAAATTAGTTGCAGTATGTAGCTCGGTGGCAACTAATATATTTAGTCTTACATCCATCTGCAGATACTTCCGTACTTTGTTCAAATTCATAGACATTAGTTTATTCTGATACCCATTATGATTGTTTACCCTGCAAAGAAAATTATTTAACATTTCTTATGGTATTTTTTCGTTTCTCCTTAGCTTACACATCTCTCATATTTTTTCATAATGCTTCCTTTTGCTTGTAAATATGTTGTATATTGCTTAGTATTTAATTAAATCTCTGTGTACATATATCAATAGATTTCTTACTTCTTAGGCAGTAGATGCAATTGTTTAGTATTTCCATTTACTTTGTATTTAAGTTAGGTAATTGTACATACCACATTCCTATTTGGTTGCGCTTTCTGCCAGTCTGTCGTGCATGCGCACAGGTCAGTGCCTCCTCTCCTGCTACTGACATCAGCGTGTATTGTTGAGCATGCACAGCTCAGCTATAAGCTAATTTTATTTATACTTTCCCTTCACGTGAAGCAGTGTATTACTTCTCATTGCTGTTGATTTTATGCTTATGTGTACAAATCAAAAGAATTACTTATACCTATACACATTGCTTTATCTTAAAATACACTCCAGAAGAAAAAATTACATGTAAATTTATTACACTATGTACAATTATCTTATGATAGAAAGAAAAAAATGCTACCAAGTTTCATCATTATATAAAAGCTTTTATATCTTTGTGAGGGTGGAGACCCTTCTCTCTCCCTGATTTCTCATAGACTTAACTGTATGTCCCAGGGTATGGTATTTTGGAAATTATATATGACCCTAAATAGAGTAATTGCTACTTCTTATTCAGTTTGCTAAATTTTGTCGATTTAGGGTGTGTCTGCAAGGGGACCCGTTGCTCTTCAAAAAACTGTGTAACACATTTGTTTCTCATTACAAATTTTCTTTCTATACTTGGCTCTGTTTTCTAGCGTAACCATCACTTGTTTGATTTTGTCTTGTAGTGTAATTTCTGTAGTGGGTACTTTCGGTATGGGCGACTCCCACTCATTCATTTTTTTTGTCCCGAACATCAATTTGTTGTGTGTGAAACCTGTTGAAGAATGTGGGAGGTTATTGACAACTTGCATGACAGGAGTTACATATTCTACCCATCGGGTGTGTATGTCTTAATAAACTGATTAAATTCTTTTATTCTACCCATCGGGTGTGTATGTCCTAATAAACTGGTTAAATTCTTTAAAGATGCGTTATATTGGGCTTGCTTCTGGGTGAAAAAAGCTTACTAATACATGGTTTATGTGCTGTGAGGTCATAAATTGTTCCCAATTTATCCCAACAAAATATGAAGCATTATCAGTTAGTAGTAACTTTGGTTTACCTATTCTTCTAAAACAGTTTCCCTCAATTCTTTTTCTGATATTTGTGGCAGCTGCATTTCTAATGGAATACATTTTGATACGTTTTGAGAAAATATCATATAGTGCTACTACGTATCTCGCTCCTCCTTTAATTCTTGAGTATGGACCAGCTATCTAGACGGTTTTTCGTGAGTATTGGGTGTAGCTTTCATTTGCTTACAAGACTGTTGTGTTGTACCTTGCATTAATAATGTTCCGATTCTGTATCTTGCTCTGTTAACTCACTCAATTCCTCTAAACCTTGTGGTAACTTGGACAGGGCATCTGCAATAACATTCTGACTTCCTTTTATATAAATGATCTCGAAATGGAATTCTTTTAAATGTAGACACCACCTAGCTAAAGTACAGTGCAACAGTTTGCATGTTAAAAGAAATGACACTGACTGATGGTCACAGTAAATTTGGTATTCTTACCCCACAAAAAATATTCAGACTTTTTAAATGCCCATACTCTAGCTCAACTTTCCAATTCTGACACAGAGCAAGATGTTTCTGCTTCTGATAATGAGCGACTAGCAAAACTGATGACCTTTGGTACTTCTTTACCAACTTCTTCTCGCATCTGGAACAAGCACGTCCCCCTGAGATGAGGCATCTGTGCAGAGACAAAAATCCTTGGACATGTCAGGGTGACTAAGAATGTTTGCATTGACTAATGTCTGCTTAATATTATTAAAGTCCTCTGACACTTATCCCACAACCAAGGACTATTTTTTTGTAACAAGGTGAGTAATGCATCACTGTTCATCAGTTGCTGTGGTAGGAATTTACGAAAAAAGGATGCTAGTCCTAAAAAGTCTTTTAGTTGTTTTTTGTTCCTTAAAGCTGGACAATTGCATGTGGCATCAAGTTTTTTTGCATCAGGAGATAATCTTTGTTCTGACGCAACATGTCCTAAAAATTTGACTTGCTCCTTACCAACACTATACTTCTTTAAATTGGCTGTTACTCCGTAATCTGCAAATCGTTGAAGTACCTGTTCAATGAGCCTGATATGTTCTAACCAAGTGGGTGGGGTTATTAGCATGTCGTCCACATAATCAGTGACTTCCCTAAGCAGTTCTGATCCTAAGACCTTGTCCAGTGCAGGTATAAACACACCTGCACTAATGTTCAGTCCAAAAGGTAGAACACGGAATTTGTAACATCTGCCACCACAAACAAATGCTGTATATTTTTGACTTTCTTCATGGAGCTATATTTGTCAGTAGGACACCTGATAATCGAGTAAACTGAAGTATTACGTACTGTAAAACTTTCAAAGCTGTTCATCCAACATGTCTGGTCTTGTGTATACTGGTACTGAGATCTTATTGATACCTCTTGCATTGATAACTAATCTTACAGACATATCTGGTTTACTTACTGGTAATATACGACTACAATAGGATGAAAATGAAGGTTGTATAATCCCCCATTTAATCATACAATTGGTCTCTTCCCTTACTGCCCTTGTTTTGCCCATGGAATAGGATATGACATTACACAAAATGTTTCATGTGGATGGACTTCAAATTTATATTCATAGTCTTAGATTACCCCTGGCTCCCTACTGCAAACATATACTTACTTTAATAACAAGTTAAAAAGTTCTTGTCGTTGCATATCATTTAGGATCTGTGATTCACTTAGTTTCATTTCGTAATGAACCTCAGTGTTTGCTTCTTGTTCAGTATCAAATTTTTTTCTGAAATGTGTGGTTGGAAAGGAATATTGTACTATTACAGTTGACTCTGGTTTGTTTTTGTTACTTTCATCATGTGTTTTGACTAAATCAATAGAAAAATTCTGATCCTTTGCATAAAAGTGGCATATTTGTATGTTCTAAATGTGTCCATGCCAATAAGACAATTAACTATAAGTTTGTCGATTATAAGAAAATTGCACTTCAATGTAAAATTTTCAATTTGTACTGGAATAAGTGCCTGACAATAAACCAATTTAGTCTTACTGCCTGTAGCAGTTTGCAGCTTGAGTTTTTGGACAGGGAATGCTGGGAATTTGCCTCTCTTCTTCAATTCACAGAAAAATGCATTTGACATTAGGTCAGTAGTTGAACCTGTATTTATAATTAACTGTGTGTCAATATTAAATATTTTCATTTTAATGATTACTTGTAATTGTTCTTCCTGGATATTATTTGTTGTATCTAACTCATGCCGATTCAGATCATCCTTGATGTCACATTGCTTCTCAAACCTTTTGAAATATGTTTGTAGTTTTGTGTTGCCCCCACTCCCAGTGAGGACAATAGCCAGGGACTTCGCTACAACCAGTTGTTGTGGTGTGACGTAATTCATTACTTGCAGTAATTTCAGTTAGTTGCACTGTGTAGGTATTTCGCCAATTTGTGTCTTGGCTGCTATGCCGTTATCTTGCTGCCCGAAGGTCGGCTGCAATACAGTGTAAGGAATGGCATTGATGTTGTGCATTGGCCACTGCTACGGCTGGCTGTTTCTGTTTATGTTCAGCATGTTGTGGACTGTAATTTGAGCGTGCATTGAAATTAATCCTGTGGGTTTTTTTAACATTCATTTTTTCGATTCCCATTACCATACTCGTTACCTCTGGGTATGTAACTTTGTTGTTGCATGTACTATCCTTGCTCTGTGTTTTGATCACATTTTACTGACTGATTTACATAACTATGTTGTTGTTGTGCCTGATATCCTTTTGCTCTATTGGCTACAGGCCTCATAGATTAAGTCTAGAATCAAGCATGGTCAGAAAATAATCAGTATTGTGCTCTGCCGTTGTGACTAATTTTTCTCTAATGTGCGATGGTAAACGACTTTTCAAAATTTTTAACACATCTATGTTTGATACTGGGTTCATCCAGTAGCATGTCTTGTTCAGGTATTTTTCAATGTATCCATGTAGGCTACCATATTTGCCATTGAATGGTGTGGGGTTGAAAACCTCGCATCTTTCTTGCCCTGCCTCAGACCAGTATTTGTCAAGGAAAGCTCATTCGAATTGGATATAAGTGCTGCAATGTTCACCCACTTCAGTTGCCCATAGAAGAACATCACCTTGCGTATATCCCATGACAAATCCGATTTTCTGTGCTTACATCCAGTTGCGTGGAAACACATGACAAAAAGTATTGATAAATACTACTGGATTCATTCTTTTACCTTCAGTAGTGAATATAGGAAACTGCCGATGTCTCAGCAAGCCTTTGCCTGCAAAAACAGTATATAAAAATGTGGCATTTTTGGTCATATTTATGTGGTTACCTGTAATTCTGGTTGGTAATTGCTCAGGTATTGGAGTTGTGAGTATGTTTACATTTTGCACTCTACAACTGTCACTGGTACCTGTGGTGGGACTCATGGCAATTTGTGGATAAATACAGACAGGTTGTGGTTTGTTCACTGTAGACTGTGTATTATTTAAGTGCGTATTTCGAGATCTGGTAATATTTTCTTCTAAAAGATTGCATATCCTATTTTCCGCAACTTGTAGGTTAATGTTTACCTTGTTCACTATTTCATTTTCTTTTTTCTGAATAGCCTTTTCTACTACATCTGTGTATGACTTACAATCAGGTAACAACTGCTCTGCTATGGTATTACTCTTACTGACATACCTGCTTCAGCTTGACTAATGATATCACTCACATTTTCGTAGATCTTTTCTCTCACCTTCTTAGCACATGCTGAGTCAGCTTCTAATGTTGCTACCTTCATAGTCTTTTTTTAGTTTGTTAACGACAGTGTTTAACGTTTTTACTGTCGAACACAACTGGTTTTGTGCAGCTCCTTAAATATTTGTTTTCACTTCTGTGATTTCCATTATCTGTTGCTCTACTAGATCATGGTCGTTGTTAAAAGAATCTACCTTCTGTTTTAACTCCATAATGTTACTGTTAACTTCAGAAATTACTTCATGCTTTACTTGTTTTTTCATATCATTTAATTTTTTGTCTATTTCAGTGCGACAATTTTTGGCTAAAACATTGAATTTCTGTGAGACCGTTTCTTGCAAATCCTTGAATACTTGTAATTGTTTTTGTTTCATTGTCTTTACACCTTGTGTAACAGTGTTTTGTTAATGTTGTACCACGTTCATATCTTGTGTAAAATTATCAACTTTGGTATTCATATCGTGTTTCATTATATTTAGATCTTGTGTGATGGAGTTCAGATTCTGTGCCAAATTATCAATTTTGGTAGTCATATCTTGTTTCATATCACTGAAATTTGTGTTGATACTAATTTTGTGTTTGTTAGATAATAACTGCCATAGCAGTGCATCATCTGCACTACTGTGGTTGCTGTCAGCTGAACTTGCCAAGTTAATGTCTGTGTTGTGACCAAGTGGTATTTGTAACGTGTTGTCAAAATGCATACTGGGATCCCTCTCTGATGTTTTGTTCATGTGCAGTATGTCGCTCTGGGAGATGCATGACATTGTCACATCAATTGTAAACATTGTGTCGTCAAGTTTATTCTGCTGTGGAACGTCACTATCATTTGTCACTCCCGTGACAATCATCTCTGATCTACTTAAACCTTTTGCAATAGGCACGCATGGCGCCTGGACTTCAATTGTTCGATCACGCAATTCTAATTGCGTTTTCACTGTCGCTATCGAAACTGGACATATATTTTTCTGCCATGTTGTATGAATATGCAAAAAATAGAGATTTCACAAAAATGTTAAAATTCCATATGCTAATTATTATACCTGACAATTGTAATTTATGTGATGTCAAAAACTTTTTTAAGTCTATTATGATGTGCCAACTATTGTCACAATTCATTAGTTTTACCGACAATGCATATCACACTAAAAAATTTCTGTAAATTTTTCGCAAATAAAACTCAAGAAAGGGAATAATGAGGAAAAGGTTTCTATCTACTTCAAAAGAGGCAGTACCAAGTGTAACCATGCAAGCAACTTGCGTAGCTGTCCTACCTTCTGCTGCACCAATCAAAACAGCTTACTACTGAAAATTTGTACATAGCCTTCATTCAATTCTCATTCCTATCCAAAATATCACCTCATTTTTTGCTTTTGTTTTACTTGCTCCTTGCTGTGATTCATACAAACATAAAATTAGTTTTTATGACTTATAACAACATCATAGAAATTTTACTATAGCTATAGTTGACAAACACTACTCACAACCAGTGCTCTGGAGTCCTGGTACACAGGTCGCCAGTTGTGTTATAATAAATAAGAAATGGGAAAAAAATTAAGTATAGTACAATTGCATTATTAGACATGTTCTGCATATACGAATTTAGGCTATTCGGACTTCCTCTCTTACATTTCAATTTTAGATGCAGGCAGCCAACTTCAAAGACATCAGTGCATATCAAAAAATAAAAATACTTAATACTGTTGTTAAGTCTTCTCTTATTCAGACTCACATATAATACATAACATTCATAATACTTCATACTTTGAGCAATACGTCTTAACCATCCTTCTAGATGAAAGAGAGAGAGAGAGAGAGAGAGAGAGAGAGAGAGAGAGAGAGATCATGTACAAAGAAAAAATGGGTGATATTTTTTTCTTTTTTTTTCCATTTGTCTGCTCCTTACTGCGCATTCATAATTAATGTCTTTGTCGACATTTATGGTCGACCACTGCTTCATTACATTTTTTAAAAATAAATTTGAACTTTACCATATCCGGGGGTCTTTCACCATGTGCCTACACAGAAGCCATAGCTCTACTTACTTCTGTAGTGTATATATTTTGTCTGTGTGTGTGCACAACGAAGTAGCACATTGGCTGAATAGAGCATGTCTGCTGTGTTCACTGTAGTTGGCTAACTAGATCACATGTCCTGTGTTCATGTTGTGTAACAAAAGCACACCATACAGTGCAATCTAGATTAAAGCCCTATCCAGCCCTATCCAAGATGCATTTTCTTCTCGGTTTGTTGCACTACAGTGCCTGAAAGTGCGATACTGATATGTAAAAAGTTAACCTCGATGCACACCCATCAAGGAAAACCTCAAAGAGGTCATAATGAATCAAAAGGTAATGCACATAAGGGAAATTTTTTACAGTTAATTGAACTAATGAGGAAATATGTATACATGATGATCTACAAATTGAAATTCTTAACACCATGATCCAACATCGTGTGAGAAAATATTTCAGAGCAAGTGAAAAATAGCCCAGTATTTTGCTCTAATGGTTGACAAGTCAAAATATTGTTCAAAAACTTGGCAACTATCAGTTGGCATTCGGTAATATTTAGATAGTAACATATACGAGAAGTTTCTAGGCTTTCAACCTGAAAAAAAATGAATGCTGCTTCTTTGTTATTCTGCATTAAAAAAAGTAGCAAACTGTGGAATTAATTTACTGTACTGCACAAACACATGATGGAAGTGCAGTTATGAGTGCTCCTTATGCAGGAAAGGCGCACAAGCAATCTACCTTTACTGTACGAACCATAAATTGAAATCCGTCATAGTAGATGGGTCTGTCAATGTGACATAAACATTCAGGCAGAAAATTCAGAATGAGGTGCAGAAGCATTAGGATTTAGTGCAAAGTTAAATTTTTCTTTTATTTTTCTTGTATGCTTGTTCTTCACACGTTTGCTAGAAAAGTGCAAGTCACTATCTGATTTCCTTCAGGGCAAATACTGATATCGTCCTTGTAATCAACTCAGTGGAAGGAACAAGAGATCAGTTCAATCGAATGAGTGAATCAGACTCGGGTTTCACTTGTGTGGTAAGAAAGTGTAGATGGGGCATCAAAAGTTAGTTGCGTGTTCCATTGATCAGTGTCACAGTAACTGTTATGATGTGGAACGTATCAAGTGCATAAGAAATGCACACATGAATGAAGGTGTGTGTTTTTATTATTATTATTATTATTATTATAAAAAAGCTTAAAATTTTTGTTACCTCCCCCATGTACTTAAATGGCACAAAATACATATCTTATACCTACAGATTTATTTATTCCTATTGAAGAATTCATCCATGGTATAGAAGTAGTTGTCAAGGAGATATGATTTAAATTTATTTTTAAAACTGTTACTGCTGCCTATTAGACATTTTATTTTAAATGGTAATTTATCGAAAAGGTTTACAGCAGCATATTTTACCACTTTCTGTGCCAAAGATTGGTTAAGTAGAGGATAGTGTAAGTCTTTCTTTCTTCTGGTATTATAATCACGAATGTCACTGTTGTTTTTAAAATGGTCCATGTTGCTGAGAACAAATTTAATTACAGTACATATACTGTGAGGCTGTTGTAAGGATTCCTAACCTTTTAAAAAGATGCCTACAAAATGTGCAACTATGAGCCACACATATTATTCTAACCACTTTCTTTTGAGCAGTGAATACTTTTTGCCTAACTGTTGAGTTACCCCAAAATATTATTCCGTCTGACATCAGAGAGTGAAAGTATGCAAAGTGTGTTAGCTAGCTGATTTCTATATCCTCAACCTCAAAATTAGCAATTATTCTGACTGCAAAAGTTGCTGAACCTAGTCGCTTTAGGAGATCCAAAATATGAATTTTCCACTTAAGATTCTCGTATATATGTACACCCAAAAACTTTGTATGCTCTGCCCTGGCCCTGTTCTGTGGATATAGCTTAAACCACTCATTTGCTGTTCCCTTTATACCATGAATTGTAATTCCTGTCACATAATGTTATGGTTCATACAATCAAACGCTTTGGTAAGTCACAGAATATTCCTGTTGGTGATATTTTACTATTTAAAGACTATTATGTGGGCAGTAAAATTGTATATTGCTGTCCCAGTGGAACAACAGGTTTGAAATCCAAACTGTGATTTGCTAAGTATCCCATTACTGCTAAGATGACCAACCACTCTTGAGTAAATTACTTGCTCCACAATTTTTGAAAATGCTCTGAGCAAGGATACTGACCATTAATTATTGACATCTGTGGTGTCCCTTTACTGTAGAGACGCTTGACAATGGCATATTTTAACCTAGCTGGGGAAACATCTTGAGTTAGTGATACATTACAGATGTGACACACAACATCAGCTGTAACTGCTCCACATTGTTTTAATATCTTGTTAGAGATATCATCTACTCCGACAGATCATTTATCAAAGAGGTTGTTAGATGAAAATTAATTTGACTAGGATTTCCGAAAACTGGCTCTTCCATGTACTGCTTGGCTTTTTCTTTTGAACTGTTCTCACCAATTTTTTCACCTAAATATAAGAAATGGTTGTTAAGTATATTAGCTACTTGTGTACTGTTGGTAAAGATGGTCTCATTCTGTTTAATAGTTATGCAATCTACCCCACTGGTTACTTTTCCTGTCTCTCTTCTAACAACATTCCATACTGATTTGATTTTATTGCCCAAGTTGTTAATTTCATATCTAATATACATATTTTTTTTTTATTTTCTGACAACTCAGTATGTTACAATAATTTTTATAGTGTAAAATTACTCCTGGGTCTTTACTAATTCTTGCTGCCTCATACAATTTTCTTTTCCTTTCTGAAGATGCTTTGATACATGTAGTGATCCAAGTTTCTTTGAAAACTGTTTGCTGTAACATTTAGTAATTTTTGGGGGCAACAGTGTTCAAAAAGGGATATAAATTTATCAAGAAACATGTTGCATTTATCATTGGCATTTGGCTCATTATATACGTCTCCCCATTTAAAATTTCTTAAACTTTCTCTGAAATGCTCTCTTAATATGATCTTAGTAAACTGCAGGAGCATCCAAGGAAAGGTTCCAGAATTAGTATCGCATAATGAAGGTTATAATACACAGACAGTATTGGGAACAGAAAGCTGGTTGAAACCAGATGTCAATGACAACAAAATTCTAAGTTCACACTAGAATATTTATCGTAAGGATAGGTTAGTCACCTATGGTGGCAGCATGTTTATTGCAGTAAAAAAATTTGATAAAATCTAGCGAGGTTATCACGGATTCCGAATGTGAATTAATCTGGGTGAAACTGAGTATCAAAGAACGGTCAAAAATGGTGATCGGATGCTTCTATAGACCATCTGGGTCAGCATCTGTAGTTGTGAAGCGCCTCAAACAAAACTTGCAGAATATCATTAGTAATTTTCCTGATCATGCTGTTGTAATAGGGGATGACTTCAATTTTCCAGGTATAGATTGGGAGTGTTATGCCATCAAAACTGGTGCCAGAGGCAGGTAATCATGTGGCATGTTCTGGATATCTTGTCCGAAAATTACCTTGAGCAGATAGTTAAAGAACCAACTTATGAGGATAACGTCTTAGATCTTCTGGCAACAAACAGACCTGAACTTATTGAATCAGTTAACGCAGAGGAAGGTATCAGTGATCATAAGGCTGTGACAGCATCTATGACGACAGGTCCTACTAGGAATGTTAAGAAAGGTAGGAAGATGTATTTGCTCAGTGTGTTGAGTTAATAAAAAATTAAATATAAATTTTATTGCTAAATATTATAAAATATTCATATGAAAACACTTTTTGTACAATATAATAAATGTTCTGTGCTTATTTGAAATTTTCTTGGCTATCGGACTTCGCTTACATTTCAATTGTAGTCGCAGGCAGTGGACTCTGAGAACACTAGCAGTTGTCATAATCAAAAAAATCCTCCTTATATAGTTTTCACTTCACTTCAATAAATAAAAAATACCTGATACTGTTGTTGAATATACTATTATTCATGCACACACACGATACGTACACGGTTATTACAAATGATTGAAGCGATTTCAGAGCTCTACAATAAATTTATTATTCGAGATATTTTCACAATGCTTTGCACACACATACAAAAACTCAAAAAGTTTTTTTAGGCATTCACAAATGTTCGATATGTGCCCCTTTAGTGATTCGGCAGACATCAAGCCGATAATCAAGTTCCTCCCACACTCGGCGCAGCACGTCCCCATCAATGAGTTCGAAAGCATCGTTGATGCGAGCTCGCAGTTCTGGCACGTTTCTTGGTAGAGGAGGTTTAAACACTGAATGTTTCACATAACCCCACAGAAAGAAATCGCATGGGGTTAAGTCGGGAGAGCGTGGAGGCCATGACATGAATTGCTGATCATGATCTCCACCACGACCGATCCATCGGTTTTCCAATCTCCTGTTTAAGAAATGCCGAACATCATGATGGAAGTGCGGTAGAGCACCATCCTGTTGAAAAATGAAGTCGGCGCTGTCGGTCTCCAGTTGTGGCATGAGCCAATTTTCCAGCATGTCCAGATACACGTGTCCTGTCGCCATTTTGTCTCACGGCGCTCTCGAGCGCTCTGGCGGCAGAAGCCTGAAGTGCGGCTTCAGCCGAACAAAACTTTATGAGTTTTTCTACGTATCTGTAGTGTGTCATGACCATATGTCAATGAATGGAGCTACTGTGAATTTATGAAATCACTTCAATCGTTTGTAATAGCCCTGTAGAACTCGTAATACTTCATATTTAAAATCGCACATCTTCATCATTCTTCTACTTACGAGTGTGAGTGTGAGTGTGTGTGTGTGTGTGTGTGTGTGTGTGTGTGTGTGTGTGTGTGTGAAAAAAGAAGAAGAAAAAAACAACCTGTACAAAAAATTGGAAGTTTTTTCTTTCATTTGTCTTTCATAATTAACGTCTTTGCTAATGCTTATGATCTATCGGTGCTTCAATTTTTTGTTTTCTTAATAGATATTAACTTTACGATATCCTGGGGGGGTTCTTTCATCATGTACCTACACATCAGCTAGGGTGACAGGATACAAATTTCAGAATATCTCAGCAGTCAGCATCAAATATTCGGTGATGAGGGCAAAGTTGTGGAGAACAAATGGAAAAAATTCAAAGGCATCATTCAATATGCCATAGGCAAGTATGTTCTGAGTAAAGTTTTAAGGGATGGGAAAGATCCTTCATAATTTAATAGCTATGTTACGAAAGCGCTACGCAAACAAAGAGCACTTCATCTCAGATTCAAGAGAAGTAAAAACCTAGCTGACAAACAAAAGTTGAACAAACTGAAAATAAGCATAAGGAGAGCAGTGGGAGAAGCATTCAATGATTTCGAAGTAAGATGTTGTCAACCAATCTGAGTAAAAACCCTAAGAGATTTTGGTCGTATGTAAAGTCAGTAAGTGGGTCACAATCATCTATTCATTTTCTCAATGACCACACCGGCACCGAAACTGAAATAACAGAGAGAAAGTCAAAATATTGAATTCAGTCTTCCAGAGTTGTTTCAATCGTACGAGCATCGAAATGGCAGATACTGAGATAACTGATCACGGAATTGAAAAGCAGCTACAATCGCTTTGTAATGGAAAGGCTTCAGGACCAGATGTGATACGTATGAGATTGTATAAAGATTATGTGAAAGAACTTGCTCCCTTCTAGCAGTTATTTCTTGTAGATCACTTGAGCAACGAAAGGTATCTAACGACTGGAAAAAAGCGCAGGTCATTCCTGTTTTTACGAAAAGCCATAAGACAGATCCACACAATTATACACCTATATTGTTGACGTCAATATGTTGTAGAATTATGGAACATGTTTTATGCTCAAGAATTATGATGTTTTTGGAAAATGAACATCTCCTCTATAAAAATCCACATGGATTCCATAAACAGAGATCCTGTGAAACTCGGCTCACTCTGTTCCTCCATGAGAGCCACAGTGCAGTGGACAACAGTGCTCATGTTGATGCCATGTTCCTTGATTTCAGTAAGGCATTTGACACTGTCCCGCATTGCTGTTTAAGGAAAAAAACTTGAGATTACGGGTTATCAGAGCAGACCTGAAATTGGATTCAAAACTTTCTTGCAACTAGAACTCATCACCTCGCTCTTGATGGAACTAAATCAACAGGTGTAAAGGTAATATCCAGAGTGCCACAGGGAAGTGTGATAGGACCACTGCTGTTTACAGTATATATAAATGATCCAGTGGAAAGTGTTGGACACACTTTAAGGCTATTCGCAGATGATGCAGTTGTCTATACCAAAGTAGCAATGGCAGAAGCTAGTAAGAATTTGCAGAATGACCTGCAGAGAATTGAATGGTCTGGCTCTGGCAATTGACCCTGAATGTAAATAACTGTAATATATTGCGCATACATAGGAAAAGATATCCACTATTGAAGTGCTACACTATTGGTGACAAACAGCTGGACACAGCGTGTGCCGTAAAATATCTAGGTGTGATTATCCAGAGCAACCTTAAGGGGAATGACAATGTAAAACAGAAAGTGGGAAAAGCAGTGACCATATAAAACAGAAAGTGGGAAAAGCAGACACCAGACTCAGATTTATCGGAAGAGTCTTAAGGAAATGTAACTTATCCATGAAAGGTGTGGCTTATAAGGTGCTTGTTCACCTGGTTCTTGAGTATTGTTCGTTCATCTGGGATCGCTATCAGGTAGGACTGATAGAGAAGATCCAACAAGGAGTGGAGTGTTTCGTTACGGGATCGTTCAGCTGGCGAGAGAGCATTACGGAGATGCTAAACAAACTCCACTGGCAGACGTTACAAGAGAGGTGTTGCGCACAATGGAGAGATATACTGCGGAAATTTTGGGACAGCACTTTTCAGGAGTAGTCAGACAACATATTACTTCTCCCCATATATGTCTTGCATATTGACCACAAGGAGAAAATTTTAGAATTAGGGCCAATACAGAGGCTTACCGACAATCATTCTTCCCATGCACTATTTCGTGAGTGGAATGGGTTTGGAGTGATCAGATAGTGGTACTGAAAGTACCCTCTGCCGTACACCATTAGGCAGCTTGTGGAATATGGTGTAGATGTAGCTGTACCTGTTTGACCAGCCTTACACTTTTACTTAATGTAAGTAGGTGTTGATGTTCCCACAGATTCCTCATGCTAGATTTCGAAGTTGCCAAATTATCTTGGGGAATATGTTTGTGATTTTCCGAATAAAGACAGCCTGAAACATGCACAACCAACTAATTTCAGACCTTTAGTATTTGATAAAGTTTTACATACAATGGAGGCGTAACTTGGGGAGATGTTTTATTTCAAACTCTGAAGCAATTACAGGAATCACTTCTCTAAAATCAAAAAGTGAATATTTTATAAATAATACTGAGGCAGAAATTGATACATTAAAAAATCTCATCATTACACATGAAGAGCAAATCGGAGTAAAGACTGACAATTTACTCACATTGCTCATGTTGTTAGAGCAATATAAAACTTCCATTACATGATTTGTACAAATTGTCATGTTGCAGTATAAGTCAGTGAAAAAACATTTTTGTGTATGCAACCTGTAAAACCTTATTTAATGTCTGATAACACCTCAGTTTATTCATTCATTCATTCATTCATTCTTACACAGATTCCTTTTTATGGATGTTATCATTACACACACAAAGGTATACATAAGAAACTCATAATTCAAATATACACAATTTATCACTACATTACAAAACCAAAGGAGCCTGCTTCAAACAAGAGAAATGAACCGTAAGACACCTCCAACAATATAATCTGGCACTGTATTGCATTGAGTAAATTACTGCAATGTTGCGTACAAGCATATTCCATCCTCTTTGTCTACTTTGTAATTGGTTGACCTGCTTATTTATATGCAATAATTTTAAGTTGTATGAACTCTTTAATGGATTAAAAACTATTATTTGGTAAATATCATAAAGATATGTTTTAAATTTATAGAACTCCTTTATGTTATTGATCTTTTTTGGTAGTTTATTATACACTGATGAGCCAAAACATTTGGATCACCTGTTTAATAGAGTTTTTGTCCATCTTTGGAACAAAATACAGCATTATTTCTTCATATCAGGGATCAGACAGTTTGTTGGTAGGTTTGTGAAGATATGTGACATTAGATGTCTATGCGCAGGTCATATAATTCACATAAATAACAGGCTGCTGATTTACGCATGCGGTGATGATCCCCAATAGTGACCCAGATGGGTTCCATAGTATTTACAGCAGACAAATTTTGTAGCTGAGATATCAACTTGAGTTCATTATAATGTTCCTAAAACCAATGCAGCATGGTTCTGGCACAGAGACATGGGCAATTATACTGCTGGAAGATTACATCGCTGTTGCGGACCACATCAAGCATGAAGGGATGCAGGTGGTTCACAGCTGTCAGCGTGTCTTCAATTACTATCACAGGACTCATGCAAGTGCAGGAGAATGTCTCCCATAGCATAATACTGCTTCCATCAGCCTGTGTCTGTGGTGTGTTGCACATTTAGAATCGTCGTTCACCTCGATGACAGTGTTAGTGGAGATGACTATCAACCTGGTGTAGCAAAAAAGTGATTAACCCAAAGAACCAACCCATTTCCATTGATTGATGGTCAAATCCCAATGGTCCCATGCCCACTGCGATCATAACTGACAATGTCGTTGGATCGACACGTGAACACACAAGGCTGGTCTGCTGCAGAGCTCGATGGTCAACAATGTTTGACAAACGGTATGCACCAGCATTGCGCTCTTTAGGAGCGATGCCACAGCATCTATTCTACTTTGCAGAGTAGACAAGTCTCCAAACCCCACTTTCTGTGAAGTGTCATGGACATCCAACTGTCCTTCTACTCCTTTCTGCAGATACTTGCAAAAGTAGCACATGAACATTCCAACAGCTTCACTATTTTCAAAGTACTGATTCACAGGCTTTGTGTAATGATAACCCGCCCTTTGTCAGTGTCACTTATCTCAATGGAGTCCTCATTTGTAGTCCGTACCTTCACTGGGGTGTTCTCCCATCTGTGTCTGCTCTGCTTACATACTTTCGTTACTGTGTCATGTGCACGCAACACCAATAGGCAGCATCCAATGCCATGGTGGGCAGTGGTCATGATGTGTTGGCTTATCAGTGTATATCTTCCTTTGTAAAACAGAGCGGTTTGGGTCTTGATTCATTCTATCCAACTACAAGCAATTACTGTACCTGATTTGATGATGATGTGTGGAGCTGTTTGCTTCATATTGCTCAGTTTCTAACTGCAGTTTGTTAATATATATTTTCACTTGGAACTGTCAGAACACCCAATTTTCTGAAAGCTCAAAGCAGTGAGCCATTTTGAGACTCGTGCTCATTATTCTGATGGCTCATTTTTTGCAGTTTGAACACATTCTGAACATTTGCACCCCAGAATATTATGCCATAACTGATGTTAGAATGGATGTGCGCATAGTATGTTGCTTTTAGGCATGAGCTATTTCACAGTGGTTAGTATTCGTAAGACATAGCATGCATACCTCAAATTTGGTGCCAGAACAAGCTCATATTATTAGTCTTTTTTACATTAAGAGTTACTTTATTGTTATTTGACCAGTTTCAATTTGCCATAAGTTCCTTTTCAACCTTTAATTCTAACATTCTTGGTGTCCCATCCATAATTATAATATTTCTGTCATCAGCAAATAACAGTTTCTCCTTTTGTGGCCCACAGTGTGAAGTCAGTAATGTAAATGAGAAACAGTACTTGGTCTAATGCGCGCCCTTGAGGAACTCCAATGTTCAAATATTCAGGGTCTGGAAGATGTTTCCCCATATAATTAGAGCACTTGAAATTTGGGATCTCTCTGCCCTCTGCACTCTGTCTGTTAGGTAAGACCTAAACAATCTCTTTACCATCTCCCTCATTCGTAGTGCTTCAAGTTTAGCAGAAAGTATTTCGTGACCAACTGTGTCAAATGTTGTACTGAGCTCTAGGAAAATGCCTGTTACATGTTCCCCTTTGCCTAGGAACTCTAAAACTACTTTTGTAAATTTTACTGTAGCAGTGTCTGATCCCTTTCCAGACTTGAAGCCGAATTGTTCTTTGCACCGAAGTTGGTATTTATTTAAATAAACCATAAATCTGTTTCTCATAATAGTTTCTATTATTTTTGAAAAGGAAGACAATAAGACTTTTATGCTGCTACTGCAGTCTTTTGATAGACACATTGGAATTTCATGTAGACATCTAGACATCTTACTCATTACTCAAGTAGTTGTTTACACAATTGGCCACGTCCATATGGTTATCTATTAAACGATCTTTATTTCTAATTTAGTGTATATTTGCTTTGTTTTTGTGTTACCAGTTTCTTCTTCTCTTTTGCAATAGAAAGCACTGCGACAAAGGTCACTGACTTGCAAGGAGAGGTCGATGAGTTTGTCATCAGTCACAACAACTGAAAGTTTAATCTATTTTAAACGTAAGTAAACACATGTTTATTATTTTGTATTTCACAGTTTTTCACTTTTTTTTCTCAATGGTATCAATTTTTCTGTTTTCCAGCTGAACATAAAGTGAATGTACTCTCAAAAATTCTTGTTTTGAGGCATAATTTGCTTTTGTTGTGTGGCATGTCAGGATAGGGGTGTCATTTGTATCAGAGGGTGTTATAATATGCAGACACTATACCGTGGCAGTTTTAGGTCGAGGGTGTTTTGGTCTGTGGTTCCCAAACATAGCGGCAGAGGCCAGGCCTAAACTACATATTTAAGATACTGCCAACATCAGCAAACAATTGATCTGTAGCCACTGGCGAATGTTTTGTATACTCTGCTTTGCTTTGTGTTGTGCATTGAGCATGGGTTTCTTTTCTTAGTTTGGAATGAGTGAAGAGACTAAATGGGGTCCATGGTGGGGTTCGAGTATGGCCTTCACAACACCTGGAGGGACTGCCCATCCCTTATGAGTATTTCTTAAGTTCTGCTTTCAAAGGAGGACAGAACATGGACATAGGTTGCCAGACCTGCATGGGAGAGGTGGGGCTTGATCCCCCACTCTGTTCCTCACCCCTCAGGCCATCCAAGTTCTCTGTTTATGCAGCAGCTCACTGCCACAGTATAGACTTTGGAGTTGATAGCATATATGTGCATTGGAAAATATAGCTTACGTTTACAGGTGTACTTTAATTTCCAATACAAGAATGGAAGTATTTTGTTCAGTATTTTGCTGTTACAAGGGAGTGTATGTATTGGAAAATATGGTTTATGTATATGGGTGTACTGTCCCTGATATATGGATGACAATGTTTACCATTACACTGAGGTGACGGAAGTCATTGCATAGCAATATGCACTTATACAGAGGGCGGTAGTACCACGTACACAAGGTATAAAAGGGCAGTGCATAGGCAGAGCTGTCATTTGTACTCAGCTGAGTCTTGTGAATACGTTTCCAACATGATCACGGCTGCACAACAGGATTTAATAGACTTTGTATGCAGAATGCTAATTGAATATAGACGCAGGAGACATTCCATGTTGGAAAACATTAGGGAATTCCATATTCCAAGAGCCACAGTGTGAAGAGTGTGCTGACAATAGCAAATTTCAGGCATTACCTCTCACCACAGACAACGCAATGGCAGATGGCATTTGCTTAGAGCTGTCAGTGCTAATAGACAGCAACATTGTGTGGAGTAACCACAGAAATCAATATGGGACATATGTGAATGTATCTTTTAGGATTCCTCAAGATTGAGACTGTATAACATTAAGCAAGACAATTTTCAAATGCTAGTTGTTCTCAATAAAATGAACTTAAAGCCTACTACAGGGTTTCAAAGCACTTCCACAAAAAATAAATTGTACCATATTATTCCATTAATTTTTTGAAGCCATCATATCCACAGTGTAGGTTTTAAGTGTTTGACACTAATGCGTTTTCATAACACTGCCAGTACAATTAAAAGTAATGAGGGGTATGAATAGCGTTTTTTTTTTTTTTTTTTTTTTTTTTTTTTTTTTTTTTTTCCAAAAGCTCCACAGTTCTCACTGCTTTGTGAGGGCATGTATAGAGAGACTGGAGAATGAAAAAGCTAAGTGTTGCTTTGGATGTAGCAAAATTAGGGATAAAAATAAGACCAAAGTAATTGCAAAATACAACACTTTGCTGTCATGCTGAGATTGACTTCTACAGTAACATCGACTTCTACAGTAACATCTTGTAGATAATTGCAGAGGAAAAGTGGAGTCACAATGTCTCACCAGTGTAATTTTGATGACATCTGCAGCTAAGTGTTGCTCATCTTCTAGACCTCAATTATGTATTCAAGTTATACCATAATGTTCAGATCTCAATTAATTATCTGTATTTCCCACACCACTCGTGTGTGACATTTTATTGTGTAATGGTGACCGGAATTTGGCTCATTTTTATGATTGTGTTCACTTGATTTACCACATTTAAATGTGAAAATCTCAGCAGCAAGTGAGGGTACTGAGTTTTTAAAATATCACTAAATATACATTGCCATTCTTCAACAAAACTGAATTTAAAAATGTAACAAATGCTTTATGCTCTACTTTTGTTGGTCAGTGGCTGCACACTAATCGACACTCTTTACTCCCCCCTAACAAAATTTTAGTAGTGCATGTCTTCTACTTTGCTCTTTTATTCTTGTACAGCATGCTCCACCTACATTAAGCTTAATTTTTGTAAAGTTCTTGATCTTCACTTTCTAAACATTTCATGGTATCCATACTAAACTGCTATTAAGAAACACAATACAATACAATTTATTTTATTTAAAAGTGCAGAAAAGAGAACTTTAAAATTACAAAACTGTAACAAACTCGATTTTACATAACAAAACAAGGCAGACAATAATGCCCGTGAACTATGGAATGGCTGTATAAAATAATGGTTAAAAGATTTCTGTAAGTTTTTAAGATATTAGGAATGGCATTATGTCCTACAATGTCTCTGCATGTCTGTATACAGTCACAAAATATGATTAATCTACCACAGTACATCCAAAACATGTTACTTATGTTATCAGACGACAGACACTATTTACAATCAAGGCTAATCAAGTCCAGCAGACTGCAAGTATGCACTCAGTCATTTATTCATTCAAATTGCTGCTGCATAAATATCAAGAATGGCGACCTCTTGTGAAACAGAAGAAAAGGTAAAGTAAGTTCTTTTATTATTACATTAAAAAAAATGATATGCAATCCTTCAATAATTGTGATGTGGAGGAAGTTTGCTATTTCACATTTGTACTTATGGCATGAGGACCACTCACTATAATTGTGTGATAGTCTAAAATCCCAAATCATTAGCAAACACGCAATGTTACCTAATATTTTCGTATTACACATGCTAGTAAAATGAGGCATGCACACACACATTTCTAAATTTTATAATCAATCATGTGTGACTGCTACGGTTACCTGTTACCTTCTCCTTCATATTCCAGTCACAAACTTTTGTGCAGATGTATGTAGTATCTTCCACAATACTGTCCTTTGTTAGACTTCTCTAACTATGAACAAAACAGTCCAGCTCTCATCCAGAGTTGTTAATATCTTTGCTCACTATGATTCCTACAGATCCTAGACAGATGAGCAATGTAACAGTTACTCTTTCAGTTTACTTGAATTCCCCTTCCAAAATCAAATATTTAATCCCACTTCTACAGGATTCATCGAGATACTTCTTTTTACACTCTTTTAAACAGTCTATAGCAAACAGAAAGCCATTTTATTAATTACCGACAATGAGAAGAGTGAGACTGCTTATCTATTAAACCAAGTGTGGTATTGGTGAGTCTCCATACCTCTAATAACAAACAATATTTTACCCATACTGGATCTGGAGAAATGATTTTTGTGCCAAAGGATGGAAACTGTTAACTGTTAATGTTTTTTTTTCATCTACAAAGCTCTAACAGCAGCCTGATTAGCTAGATACAGATAGTGTACTGGAATGCATATGTTACATCAACTTAAAAACAAAATTATGTCAAAAAAATGGATTCCTAAGGTGACATACTGTCAAATACTAGACTTGTGCAAGATAATGTCACATACCACAATTCTTTAGCTGTAGAAAGAAAAGCACTCACTTGGAGACATGAATTATTATTCACAGTCTTTCTTCAGTCATTTAATTTTATTATATTAATACTTGCTTAGTTTCCTCTTTACTTAAGAGAGCAGATGCTTTACTCATTTGTCAGCCACTGTGTAAAATATGCTGTCCATGTAAAATAGTTGTACGCACTTGTTGTGAACAGCAGTATTAGAAACAGTAGACTGGCATTTCATCTCACAACACAAGCTATGTATTGCACTACCTTCGTGTTATTTGAATAATGATCATTCAGTAAAAGAAATGCTGTTTCAGCTTCTTGAACAGCCTTACTGAGCACATTTTTGAGAATTCTGTCATTTCTACAGTTACAGTTACAGACATATCTCAAAGAATGTCCAGCGGATTGTTGGGTAAACCTGTAACCTCCCAGATGGTAGCTGCTAGTCGACGGGAATGTTCCAATACACATGATGATGTCGCAAGACCAAGATGAATACAATATAGTTCAAAACATCGTATCTTACTGGGCGATGTCTTAGGGAAAGAGAGTTCCATGAGGTTCCTTGAAAAAGAGAAACAAACAGTAAGAAACATGAAAAATTAAAATGGGTCATCTTTATTGAGGCAGTTGGCTTATGATAAAGTAGCAAATATTTTGTATTTGTGTACATATATTACGACAGTATTTTGCAAGTAACAGCTTTCTTAAAATGTGATTTTAGAGTTATGTAATATCTGTTTTAAATGATTAATGGAAAATCTCATATAAAGATGTGAAACAAATACTAACAAAGAGATAGAGGGGCTGGCCAGTACTTACCTCAGCTCAGTGCAGCCGATAGATACACAAAACAGAACAGAAAATTTACATTCCTAGCTTTCGGAACTTTGTTCCTTCATCAGGGAGGAGAGAGGGGAAAAAAGGGAAGAAGCGAAAGTGGATTCAGTTACTCACAACCCAGGTTATGAAGCTACAGGGAAAGGTAAACAGGGAGAGTAGTAAGGATGGAGGCATGGTTCTCAGAGGGAAGCCAAAGATATAGAGAGAATATATTTGGCTTCCCTCTGACGACCATGCCTCCATCCTTACTATGGTGGCAGAGTTGAGTTCAGATAGGCTCAGGATGTTGACCAATGGTGGCTCAAGACAACATTAACAGTCACACATTTTATTGGTTAGCAAGCTACAACACTCTGAATGTCATTCCATAGTGGTATGCCTCTTGGCATGTGCTGAGAGCAGAGAGTTCAGCAGTCTCTGATGTAATAGTTGGCAAGTGGCGAGCTTGACATAAGCAGTGGGGCAGGAATGCTGATGCACAATGTCTGTAGCAGCACGTGCGCCACCTTGGTAAGAGTCTGCAGCTAAGAGCAAAGTGTGCCAACAAATGCAGAAGCCTGCTGAGATTCTTGCACTAGAAGACAGTCCCACAGTGGTGGTGTCTGCCCTTGTAAGTGGATAATTACAGCATTAGCTTTTCAGGGCAGAAGGCTGCCTGGAGCTGTAGTGAACCTGAAGATGGTCCCAGCTGGAAGGCAGCAAATCCATGGGAGTGGACTTAGAACTAGCAGTAAGCTCATCAGTGGTGGAACTCAACTGCCCTCCTAGAAGGTGCTGCCAGACTAAGATACCTTTGGCTAAACATGATGTGTACTTATACAGGTTTGGTGCCTATTTGTTGTGCTGAGGCACTGTTTCCAACTACAAGACGGCAGCCAGAAGGTGTAGCAAATAGCCTGCTGTTGTTTTGCTCACCTTGCCTTCCTGCTGTGTCATAGAATAACTAAACTTTCATGTGTGCTTGCCAGCCTCAACAACATGGATTGGGCATATGGCTACTTGTTCCCGCTGACAGTTACTAAATTCCTCCACTTAAATTACCATGTGCCTTCCCCCATTTTCTGATATTAACATTACTGCCCTCTAGGGCATCCCACTTCAGCATGTAAGGGCTGATGGTAAAACACTTATACCATGCATGGTCATCTGCAACTGGGAACCATACAACCACGCAGAGTTGCGCTTTATATGTAGTTATTTTTCACTGGCACTACATGAATGTATAGCAGCAGATTCTGCTTGCTTGCTTGCAATGAGTCCCAGTTTCAAAGGTAGCTCACTCTGAATCTTTTGTAGACCAGTCAAGTAATGCTCTTGAGTGCAACAACATGGGAAAAAAAAGCCTGTCCCTTTCAAAAGACCAAATGTCCCACAACACAATTCCTCATTTAAAAAACACCTTTATAGGTGACTATTCTTCTGAAATAAAACTACAATCATTACAATTTCCTCCCATAGTCTAGCTATGAAATCTCACAGTGCAGCAATTATGCTGTCCTCCCCACCTCTCCCATAATAATTCCTTAACTAACATTACAATCACAAATAATCTTACACTTTTCTTATGGTAAACAAAATTTAATTGTACTCCACATCCTTCTTTCTTACTTCTGAGATACTAACCTATATGGTACCTCATGTATAGACATTGCAAGATCCTTTTGGTTCTCATTCTCCTGACCTTTCCTTGCTCTTTTCTTAGTGGTTGGTTGTGACGCTTATGGCAACAAATCCAGAGCACCTCGAAATGTTTGTAGGTATCCAGCCCAAACTAGTCATTTGAGTTGGCAATTGTAGCTTGACACCTTGATCATGTGTCATGGCTCCTGGAACCATATTATAAACTTCTTGGTCTTAACTTTTGGCATACATGGACTTAATAGCATCACCCACTGCCCTACAGTATCTCTGGCAATTTCCCCGCACCTTTCATTACATCTTCCTGATGCTTTGGTGTTTCCCCTCTTTATACGTTTCCATACTTCCTTTAACCTCTTTGCAAAATTCCACACTGGCTCTCCATTCCTCCTGATCTTTGGTTTGACTATCTTCTTTCCACACATCACCTCAAACAGAGAAATTCCACTGCTGGTATGCACTTTGGGATTATTATTATAACATGAAGTTACTACCTTGGTCTGTGATTATTGTTTCAAAGGTACTAAAACTTTGGCAATCAGTTATTCACCATGGCCAGCACCACCAAAGTCACCTGTTGATTTGAAATGGTGATCAATACTACACGGAGTAAGAAATGGCTGTTGATGAAATATCGATATATCAATACTGTATCGATAAATATCGGCAATATCGCCCCCCCCCCCCCTCCCAAAAAAAAAAAAAAAAAAAAAAAAAAAAAAAAAAAAAAAAAACAGCAACACAGCAGTATCGAGTGCCAACATCTTTGTTTTTATTAAGTTTTTTCACAATTTTCGGAAAATATTTGAAGTTGTTCTTTTGAAATTGTAGTAGTATATAATCTTACTTTCACTGTGTGAAGGAGTCTTGCTACTTTGTTAGATTTCATTGTGTCCAATCTTTCTCTTAGACTGTGAGAAGCAAGTAGGTGTGGCACAAAAGAAGAACATTGATTGCACTGGGGGAAAGGTGGGAGTAAGTGGTGGTGTCAATGCAATAACAAGATTTCCAATGCAAAGAAACATCACACCAGTTGTGTTAAAAAAACAATTTTTAATGCAACTAGTGTGCTATTTCTTCACATCGACATTCTTCAAAAACAGTTGCTGAAAACAATGAACAAAAATCTAAAGGACAAGAATGGTTGCTGCCATGGGTGGAGATGTGTGAGGGGATGTAATTGGTGCTACCAACAGAAACTGCAACATTTAGCTTCACCATTTACAACTGCTAGGTTGCTGACGTTTGCAGAAATGAAAACAACAGGGACGTTGACAGGAAGTGTTCTGGACAAGTCTGATATGTAATGAGACTGAACCACGGACCCATCAGACATGTTTTATTGTGCCACTTAAATGCAATTACCATCAAAATGGTTATCTCCAAGCATGAACGTGCATCGTTTTCCTTTCAATTCTTGCTCTAAGGAAGATAGGCAGGTTGCTAGCTTGTTGATTTACAGAATATCTAATAATAAATCAATACTTAAATATACAGCTCTAAAACAATTGTATATTTACAAAGTGCAGCTGATATTTTTATAGACAGATACGCTGATATTTTTTCCACCAATGTATCAACACTTTTTGTCGATATATCGGACTCCCGATATTTTTAAATATATCAATAGTTCTAATAAATAATAGTCACAACGTAAGGTTTCCTGCTGCCATGTGGCTAAAAGTTCCTAAAATATCCATTCCTATCATCTCAAAATGTTTGATTGCCTCTAGTAGCCTCTGTAGCGGTGCTCACTGATGGCTCAGTTCCACTCGCTGAGTATATTTCAACTTTTCATGCACTTGTCTATGTCGCTTTTGCTTGTCCTCCACTAGTGACAGTCTGTCACTCCTCAACCTGTCGCCCAATGACAGCCTCACGCCCTGATAGTATGTGATTATGTGCTTTCTACAATACCACTTCCCCTAGCTTAGCAGTTACTACTACCCTTGTCCCAGTCTCCTTGATCTTTATAGCAATCCATTATGTACAACATACTGCAGCTGTGAAGTAAAAAGTTGGCAGTCTGTGTCAGCAGCCTGCGCTTCCTGTCTCTCTGCAAGGTTGTAACCCAGTGGCCATACTACGGTAACCTTCCTGCTCAATTCATTTGCATTTCCATACTTCCTGCCTGGTTTTGTGGACTACCACCTCCCTGATTCACTCACCCTCAACATCCACCTTGTGAGTCTGCATGAAGGATCCTTAATGGTACCAACACTTCAGTGCTATGTGATCGCTCACTACCACCAATTTTTTACTGTACAGATAACATTAAAAGTTTGTAACCACTTATATCAGGCTCATCATCTTCTCTGTTATGGAGTAATTACTCTTGGCTTTGTTCATTTGCTAATGTGGTGTAAGCTAAAGGATGTTCCTCACCATATGTTAAATGACTCAAAACACATACCAATGCCTGGTTGGAAGCATCACATGATTGTGCAAACTACTACTCCTAAGCGAGAAAGATCAACTCTGGACTTGACGTCAGAACTTCTTTTAGCTTCTCAAATGTGACTTTACACTCCGTTGCTCACTGAAATTTTACATCCTTTTTTTAGTGAGTGAGGGGCCATGCAACATCCAAATAGCCCTTCATGAGTTTTCTGTAGTGATTGCCCACATCCCAAGAATGATTGTAACTCCTTACTTGTCCCAGGAGCCAGAAAATCCCCACCGCCTACATTATTTTCAGTTAAGATGTAAGCTGTAACATGTCCAGAGGTATATATTCCACCTATTCCTCAATTTTAGAACAAAGACAATCATATGTAAGTGTAAGAAGCTCAGTATTTGGTGGAGCATCCCACTGTTTACTGTTTGAGGTTGTTATAATTTATAGGTAAGACACATGAAACAGGACATGTATAGACTATCTACAGGGCACCCTAGCACACTTATTGCTGGGTGGACATTTAATTGTGCTATGCCATCACTACTTGGAGATATTTTGGATTTATCAGGGAAGATAGGCCATAAATAATTGTAAAAACAAAAGAGGACTGAAAAATGATTTGTTCATTTTACTTCGTTAAACTTTGGTCATTAGCCAAGACAGATATACACTCCTGGAAATGGAAAAAAGAACACATTGACACCGGTGTGTCAGACCCACCATACTTGCTCCGGACACTGCAAGAGGGCTGTACAAGCAATGATCACACGCACGGCACAGCGTACACACCAGGAACCGCGGTGTTGGCCGTCGAATGGCGCTAGCTGCGCAGCATTTGTGCACCGCCGCCGTCAGTGTCAGCCAGTTTGCCGTGGCATACGGAGCTCCATCGCAGTCTTTAACACTGGTAGCATGCCGCGACAGCGTGGACGTGAACCGTATGTGCAGTTGACGGACTTAGAGCGAGGGCATATAGTGGGCATGCGGGAGGCCGGGTGGACGTACCGCCGAATTGCTCAACACGTGGGGCGTGAGGTCTCCACAGTACATCGATGTTGTCGCCAGTGGTCGGCGGAAGGTGCACGTGCCCGTCGACCTGGGACCGGACCGCAGCGACGCACGGATGCACGCCAAGACCGTAGGATCCTACGCAGTACCGTAGGTGACCGCACCGCCATTTCCCAGCAAATTAGGGACACTGTTGCTCCTGGGGTATCGGCGAGGACCATTCGCAACCGTCTCCATGAAGCTGGGCTACGGTCCCGCACACCGTTAGGCCGTCTTCCACTCACGCCCCAACATCGTGCAGCCCGCCTCCAGTGGTGTCGCGACAGGCGTGAATGGAGGGACGAATGGAGACGTGTCGTCTTCAGCGATGAGAGTCGCTTCTGTCTTGGTGCCAATGATGGTCGTATGCATGTTTGGCGCCGTGCAGGTGAGCGCCACAATCAGGACTGCATACGATCGAGGCACACAGGGCCAACACCCGGCATCATGGTGTGGGGAGCGATCTCCTACACTGGCCGTACACCACTGGTGATCGTCGAGGGGACACTGAATAGTGCACGGTACATCCAAACCGTCATCGAACCCATCGTTCTACCATTCCTAGACCGGCAAGGGAACTTGCTGTTCCAACAGGACAATGCACGTCCGCATGTATCCCGTGCCACCCAACGTGCTCTAGAAGGTGTAAGTCAACTACCCTGGCCAGCAAGATCTCCGGATCTGTCCCCCATTGAGCATGTTTGGGACTGGATGAAGCGTCGTCTCACGCGGTCTGCACGTCCAGCACGAACGCTAGTCCAACTGAGGCGCCAGGTGGAAATGGCATGGCAAGCCGTTCCACAGGACTACATCCAGCATCTCTACAATCGTCTCCATGGGAGAATAGCAGCCTGCATTGCTGCGAAAGGTGGATATACACTGTACTAGTGCCGACATTGTGCATGCTCTGTTGCCTGTGTCTATGTGCCTGTGGTTCTGTCAGTGTGATCATGTGATGTATCTGACCCCAGGAATGTGTCAATAAAGTTTCCCCTTCCTGGGACAATGAATTCACGGTGTTCTTATTTCAATTTCCAGGAGTGTATTTAGATCTGTCCTGATGTAATGACTTGGAAATTTGAGATCTGATACAGTGTATTGTAAGACTGTCCACGACAATACAACAGTTTTGTGAGAGAATGTTGAGCTATAATTTTGTAGCTGCTTGACATATTTACAATCTTCACACCAACTGCATCGGAGAAGAGCCGTACATAGTAGCCAGTGGCCTTGATTAGCAAGTCCATGACATCAAGAAATCATCAGAAGGCGACCATAGTTGAGAAGTAACATATTCTATGTTGCAAGGAGAAACAACACATCTGGTGATCGTGATGCCACAAGAACAAGAAGTAGTGGTGTAAGAGAATTTTGTAGCAAAAAATGGAGAATTCCATTAAAATAACATCGAGATAAGGGTACTGTCAAGGAAAACAGAAGTCAACAAGTACCCTGATAACTAAGTAATAAATGGTCCACAACAAAATAAAAAGTACAGTAAGAAGATTTATAAATATCTGGGAAACAATTATTGAGTGGGTCAACCCCAGTCGAGATGCGGAAGATACAATTATTCCACAAGTTGGAAGAATGATGCCTGTGGCAGTGGTAAGTAGCTGTCATCTCACTGCTACAAGCCATCACACCAGTCATCGGCTTACGGTGGCACAATAAATCCCAGTGTCAGTCACAGCCTGCATCCCACCATCCTATGGCTTCTTTCTAAACAGAAAAGCTTCTCACCGGCAACTCATTGGAATATGCTATCGTGAAAGGGAAAACAGTGAAGTAGGAGTAAATTGAGCATGAGTGGTTGAAGCTAGTGTATTGAGATTTGCATGTTAGTATGCGCTAGGAGCATGGATGTAATGTTGGAGTGGTTTATGGTAGTGCAAGAGAATCTAATTGCACAGATAAATGCTGTTCAGACGGATTTAAATAGTAAGATTACTTCTGCTGAAACAAATTTAAATACTGCTCAAACTGATGTAAATGATTAAGATGGGAACAGAATTGCATACCACTAAACTTAGATGATGATATCAACACTTGGGGCAAAGAATTAAAGAATTGAGTTGATGTTCTATCAGGTAGTCCTGATCCTATCTGACAAGAACTATCTAATTATAAGAACGCGATTTTGCCAGTATAGAGGCCACAATAGCTGAATTGTCTAAAGATTTAAATAAGGACATTGAAGAACGTTGTGCCTTAGTTAGACTTGAGGTACAGGAGAAATTTAAAGAATTAAATGAACAAATAAAACAAACAGCATTGGTACCTAAAAAGGAATTAGAACAGATGAACAGCCATATCTCAGAAATGCGAAATCAGATAGAGGTGTTAGAACAGGGTAGATAAATAATTAATGTAACCAATAACAGAAATGTATCTAAAAAGAAAGATGATGAGACTTACCAAACAAAAGCGCTGGCAGGTCGATAGACACACAAACAAACACAAACATACACACAAAATTCTAGCTTTCGCAACCAACGGTTGCCTCGTCAGGAAAGAGGGAAGGAGAGGGAAAGACAAAAGGATTTGGGTTTTAAGGGAGAGGGTAAGGATTCATTCCAATCCCGGGAGCGGAAAGACTAGGTAAGTCTTTCCGCTCCCGGGATTGGAATGACTCCTTACCCTCTCCCTTAAAACCCAAATCCTTTTGTCTTTCCCTCTCCTTCCCTCTTTCCTGACGAGGCAACCGTTGGTTGCGAAAGCTAGAATTTTGTGTGTATGTTAGTGTTTGTTTGTGTGTCTATCGACCTGCCAGCGCTTTTGTTTGGTAAGTCTCATCATCTTTCTTTTTAGATATATTTTTCCCACGTGGAATGTTTCCCTCTATTATATTCAATAACAGAAATGTTTTGACTAGCTTGGAGGCACGGCTCCAAGGTTTTCTTGAAGAAAATAAATTGAAAAACTAGAGTCTGCTAGTCCTACACCTGTTCTTCAGTAGAGATGGAAGAAAAGCTCACTCAGTTCAAAAACCGCGAGGGAAAAAAAAATTAAATTAGCAAAAGATCTGTAACAGAGAAAAATAGCCTCACTACTAAACTAGTAGAAGAAATACATTTGGGGACAAGAATGAATGTATCAAAGCAGTTTCCAAAATACCAACCTGAGGGAGTTAGTCTTATTTATTTTCTCAGAGTGTTGTTATTTTCTCAGAGTGTTGTCAAGATCATTACCCAAGAAGTGAGAAGACATAAAAAGACAGATTTTACCAAAAGTTACCTAGTAGGGAAATCAGCTGAATGGAGCACTGCTCAAGATGTTAAATCATGAGAAGGCATTCAAGAAAGTTTAGAAAGAAATACTGACTGGACAGCACACGAGAAAAACTGACATTAAAATGGTAGGGCCCAAGACATTATGATAGTTCATGTAATAGTTATAAAAATTATATTTAGTGGCGTATGAAGAGATCAAAAAATTTGGAAAACCCATTAGAAGAGATAATGTTTTTACTAATGCAATACACAACATTTCTGGAGAGGGGGGGAATTACCTTATAAGTAAAAACAAATATTGAATTTACATCTTTTACATCAGAAATTTTCTACCTTTTCCTATCCTTCACTGATAAATAGTTGGGTATTCATAGATAAATATTTTAGGGGAGGTTGGTTAGGATATCATTTCAGATGTGGTAGATGCACTATTACAGTGTAGCAATATTTGTGATTGAGATAAGATACTTCAATGCATTGTGTACATTATTACTTTCACTCATGCTCAAAGGTGAGGTAATGAATGGATGGTGACATATAGAGCCAGATGAAGCTGATACAACTTACTGCTAATGATTGATGTGAATAAACTCTAATCTCTTCTGGCTTGCTATAGGGGCGTGTTTAGGATCACTTTTCAGGGGACTGTACAATGTAGCTGAAAAGAAGTCGTTATGTAGGGGATGTTAAGGCTCTTCATCCTCTCGTGTTTCAGTCAGGCACTTGACCAGGAAAAGTCCTTAATGGGGTGGGGATTGGTGTAGGTATCTGTCTTTGGGGTACCTTCTTCCTTCCTTCGACATACACACATTCATTCTTCTTCCTTTCTTACTTTTCTGTTAGGAATACTGGTTTCATCTTCCCTCTGTCCAAGTGGAATAATTTCTATTGATGAAACCTTTCACTTTTAGCTGTCTAGTTAGACACAGCATAACTCACTTAAGGGAGTTTGAACGCCGTATCCCAACAATGTTAAATTTAGTGACTTGGCTTCCCTGTATTTCATGAACCACTGCAGCCATTCACATGAAACTTTTACAGGACATTAAACTGTATGTTCTGAGTTTACTGAACTGCAATAATTGCATTTCAGCCACTGCTTTGAAATACAATTTTTTAACTACATGGTTAAAATCTTGTGTACTTTTTTGTATGTTATCCTAAATAATTTTAATTATACATAACATTATGTTCTTCTTTTAGTTCAGTAGACACAGGATATGTATGTTATTACTCCCTGACAATCTGAATACTGTACTTGAAGTGGTTTCTGAGATTTATGGAAAAATGCAATAGAAAATGTAAATTTTCAGAAACGGCTTCTAAAGTTTCAAAAGACTGTAACTCAATTAATATATGCTTAATTTTTTTTTTTTTTTTAGTCACTCAAAAGCACCCTGCACCATACTGTACATCATCCTCTTGATCTTTTTCACAGTTTTTTCTTCTTTTCTTCTGTCTGGACTCCTTAGTGCCCAACTGTGCTGCATACTCTTGTTTTATCAATGCGAACCTTGTCCATCCGTTCAAGTTCTCTGATGCAGTTTGCTCCAGGATTAATGCCCATATGCTGTAGCACTTTCACCCTACCAATGTTGCCATCATTAAAAGCAATAACAGCATCACCGACCCCCCACTTTAGTGTCTTCTTCAACAAAAACATTTTTTTGATAAGCGAATCCATATAAGATTATTGAATGACTCATTGGGATTTTGACTCTGACCATTCAGACACTTCTTCAGTAAGTCAGGATTTGCCAGGTCTCTGTAAAAAGGTTTTATGATAATCATGACTGCTGCTGGGATAGAATGTTTATGACTATATGAACTGTTTGAGTACCGAGCATTGTAGTAATTGCACCATGAATCAGGTCCAAGAGGGCAAAGGTGGTGTATTGGTTTTTCATCATTTTCAAGAAATCCTCAGTATTATTTCTAATGGCCATCCCATAATACTGCTGCTGCTCATCAATCATTTTGTCTTTCAGCCAGCCTCTTATGGTTCTAGCACCAGAAAGTTTCTTGCCTCTCAAACTTTGTTTCAACTTCCTCAACCTGGTGCCCATCCTCTTCTGGACATGACCAACACATTCCAGTTTTGTGATAATCTTCTCACCATGAGACTGAGCAACTACTACACTGTTATATGCTTTTGAGTCTCCATCACCTAAGAGCTTAGTGTAACACACTCCCCTTTCATTCACAGATCGACTAAAAATTTCAGTAGCTGCAGAAGCTTCCATAGCACCATTTGTTCCTTCATAATTTCTGTCACAGATATGCCCTTCTTCATTCCCTGATTTACACTTACAACAATGTTTGGTTAAAATCTGGAAATCTATTACCTTTCCAGTACCCACACTGGTCACCATAGCAGCAGAATTCTTAGAACTGTAACCACACTTCTGCCAAGTGCCATCAAAAGCTACTGGTATGTCAGTCATACCATGATTTATTTCAACAGCTTCTTTTGCAGCATCCTTCACTGACTCTCCTGCAACATATTCCACAGCAGCTCCAATAAATCCTGCATACTTGTTGATTTTACAAGGTGGGCATGGCATATTCATCATGGCACACATTCTTTGTGCTGCAGTGTGTCCTTTGCCAATAGCTCTCAATTCATAAAACCACATAACATTTACTTCAAAATAATTGTCTTTACACTTATCAGAATTCCAAAATAAATGAGTATATTTACAACTGGCACAATTAATGATAAGTTTCCTGGCTAATCCATTTGATACCTCACTGTCTTCATGTAAACTAACTGGCCCTCCACGTATTTTACAACCCACACATTCACCTAAAACACTTGTTAGGAAGTGTACATCTAACCTACCATTAACATCACTTTCGTTTTGAGAAAACTGTGTATCACAATATTTTATTTTAATATTCGAAGCACTAATGGGTGTTTCTGTAGATACTGACAAGTTTGTATTTCATTTTCTGTAACTTCACACGCCACAGGCTGAACACAATGTTTCCCTTTATTCAAAAATCTATTAGCACAAAACCCACATTTCTTAAAAACACTTCACTTTGGCATCATACTTTACTTTTTGAGAGATTTACCAATATATTAATCACTTTTCCTCAGAAAAATGTTAGCACTTCAACATACAAGGCTTGTTTATACTATGAAACGATTTGATATTTTATTTGACAATGCTACCACTACAAACACGTAATTTAACCTCTATAACACAGCAATCCATAGCCTTCTATATGAAAAATTTCCGATTTTATTAGATCTTGAAGTGTTGTTGTTGTTGTGGTCTTCAGTCCTGAGACTGGTTTGATGCAGCTCTCCATGCTACTCTATCCTGTGCAAGCTTCTTCATCTCCCAGTACCTACTGCAACCTACATCCTTCTGAATCTGCTTAGTGTATTGATCTCTTGGTCTCCCTCTACGATTTTTACCCTCCACGCTGCCCTCCAATGCTAAATTTGTGATCCCTCAATGCCTCAGAACATGTCCTACCAACCGATCCCTTCTTCTAGTCAAGTTGTGCCACAAACTTCTCTTCTCCCCAATCCTATTCAATACCTCCTCATTAGTTACGTGATCTACCCACCTTATCTTCAGCATTCTTCTGTAGCACCACATTTCGAAAGCTTCTATTCTCTTCTTGCCCAAACTATTTACCGTCCATGCCTCACTTCCATACATGGCTACACTCCATACAAATACTTTCAGAAATGACTTCCTGACACCTAACATTAGATCTTGAAGTAATGCACCTAAAAATTTTAACATTTTCAATCAGTGTGGATTATATTTAAAAAATAAAATAAAATACTTCCCATGTGAGTTTATAAGTGAAATATATATATTATTTTGTTCAGAAAATTGCAAATTTTTTAATGAGATAAAAATCCGAAAATGTGAAAAAAAATTTTTTTCCGTTCTAATTCCCCTGAAGATGGACAGACTCAGACAAACAAAATTTTTTTTGGCATACTATGAAGCATAGTTTAAACTATTTATCAGTGATGCTAGCACTGTCACGTTGGCACGGGGAAGAATGAAGAAAGGCAATAGTCATCTCTTAACAAGAAAGCTGACAAGTTAAGACAATATGCAGATTTGACCAGAGGGCAGTAGCATTATGAGCAAGATATGAAAACTGATAACATGAGCAACCGAAGAGCAGCACATTTATGATGGTCTACTTGCATTATCTATCACGAAATCCTGCTAGTGGGAAAATAATTAAGTTCTATAAGAGAGAGTAATTAAATGAGAAAATATTACATTTTTTAAAGATGAAGTGTAAGAAGGGAAGAGCTAATGAAAGGAAGTAAAGGATGGCGTAATAAAAAGAGATCAATTAGCAATAAACAGCAAAAGTATAAGACTTTTCAGCAGTAAATAAAGTAGAAATTCCATTACATACATGGCGAATATAAATGCAATCAGTGAAAATGGTGTACAATATGATATGATAATATAATAGTAATTTGTTATAATTTGTGGTGAATTACAAGCCATTGGAATGGTATGCGAACACTTCTTTGATAGTCGTAATCAACAGAACAATATGACAATAGTGACATCATCATCTTTCATATATGACATCATCTTTCATATCTTTCAGATGGCTGCTTGCAGAACCATGTCGCCCTGTCGCATGGCGTGATTCTCTCCTCATAGAAGGTTCTGCCAGACTGAGATGTCTTTAGCTAAAAATGATGGTATTTATACAAGTTTGATGCCTACTCGTTGCGCTGAAGCACCGCTTCCATCCAAGTATACCATAACAAGGCAGTGGCCACAAGGTGTAGCAACTGGCCTGCTGTTGTCATGGTCACCCAGCTTTTCTGCTGTGTCGTTGGTACCACCGATGCTAGCTACCAGTGCACAATGTGGACAGGAAGGATTTATCTTCATCCAGTGTATCAGCACCCAAACAAGATGTTTGACATGTGGCAAAATTAAGTTTGGTGGGAGATGCTCAGACATACACAAAGTACCAGAGTTACGGAATGTACACATTTGAAATTCTGAGGGCAGGCTTGGTGCAGTGATAGAGAAGAGAAAATATTGGCAGGCATTATGGGAAATACAGGGGAAGTCCATTGAAAACTTTGTGGACAGGACAATGTTAGAAATCTAAATATTAACACATACAAGTTGCCAGACTATGATTATACCAAAATGGTGTTTCTACAAGAGGCATAACAGAGAACAGTAAATGCATTTTTGCAGGGGTTATTGCCCAATGTTTCAAAAAAAGTACAGGCATGACATTAGAAGAGGGAGATGTGCTGACCTGGGTTTGAGACAGAAAGCGAATTTTCACTCTAGGAGTTAACTGTTACAGATGTAGTCAAATGGTCCACATATGACAGGAAAGCTGTGAACCACAATGTATGAAATGCGGGGAAACAGAGCATCTGGAACCAGATTGCAGACAAAGTCTGACATGAGGGCATAATAGGTTGGTGTAGCATTGGAATATAGCATGGGAATAGTAACCTATTGTTAAACAACAATGGGAGCTCTGAAGCAGCCATGCAATGCTCCCAGTAAACATAAGCACATCCAAAATGTATAGGGTGGCATAGTTTTGCTTAGATAGCTTAGTGGACGGAAGGATGCATTAAGTTTTCCTTGGACATGTTACAATGTGTGTGAATTCCTACGAACTTATGCTAAGAACAACACACACGCCCATACCCAAGGTAGGACTCGAACCTCTGGTGGGAGGGGCTGTGCAATTCATGACATGAAGCCTCAGACCGCACGGCCACCCCGCATAGCCATTGGCATGGACTCACAGTTGTCCATGGGAAGTTTGGGCCTCATGGATTATAGGAGGTTGGGCCCACCATGATTTAGGTTATGTGGAGCGAGTGGAAATGATGTGTGTTCAGTGAGTTCAGTGATGTCAAGTTTTTGGGTCAAGACAAAAAAAATTCCAGGTTTGTACCGATGGTTTGTTTCATACATGTGAAGCTCACTGCCCAATCTAAGGGTCAGATTTATTGCTTGAACATCATGTTAGAATTGACCTTGATCGGTGCATAACAGAACTCAATGGGACATCATTCCATCCAGGAGAAACTGCTGACAGTGCCACACTGTCACAAGATCCATTCTTGGAATAAGGTGAACCATTTAAACTGTATGCACAGCCACTAAGGCTCAATTTGTGCAATAATGTACTGCAAAGTATGGGGAAACTACTGTGGGTGAGTGTAGGAATTAATTTGTCAGTAAACATATTGTATGTAGTGGAGCTGCTAAAGGAAAATCAGGAATTTGATAAAGTGAGGCGTTTTGTATACAGGAAATGTTGTATGTTTACACAAGTTAGATGGTAACCAGGTAGTACCCTTCGGGATAGATAATTTTAGGACCACAGACATGCATTTCTTTGAGGGGTTGGTGATTTCCAATTTGGAGATCTTGCAGGAAGACAATTTGGTCAGAGAAAATTCAAACCCTAAGCTTAGCAAAGCTTAAGCAAGCCACCAATTTAGCTACATTATGGGAGAAGGCAGTACACTTAGCAGTTGAGAAAGAGTCTTTGCCAATGGACCCAGAGACACAGGATAGAATCCAAAATGAGAATGAACTCCCTGTGCATTGTAAATCGTACCGTATAATGCATAACCTACAACAAGTGATGGCAGAATTTATTAACCAACAACTACTCGAAACTAACGTGCTCCTAAAATAGCGTGAACTAATTTATGAGCATGATATGATGTCACAGGATGTATACGAGATAATCTGTTACCAAAAAATCATCCGTAAAATACTTGAAAATGGCCTAAGGCTGAAACTGTACAATCATACAGGAAATAAAGAAAATGGCCGCTGAAGGCATCAAGAAATCATTAAATAAAAACTAAGAGACAATATTACTGAGAGAAGTACCAGTTCCTGCACATCACCAGCACTACTCGTCTCGAAGAAAAGAGCAGATGGGGCAAAATGCTTTTTTGTGACTATCATTACCTTAATAACCATACAAATCAAACAATGGGAAATCCAGGATGGAATGTAACAATACCAGGGAAGGAAAGTTGCTACTCACCATACAGCAGAGATGCTGAGTCGCAATAGGCACAATAAAAAGATACACACAAGCATAGTTTTTGGCCATTAAGGCCTTCGTCAGCAGTAGACACACATACACACACAGGCAGTGTAGTTTCAGCTCTCTGAGACTGCAGACGTGTGTGCAAGTTACGTTTGCGTGAGTGTGTGTGTATGTGTGTGTGTGTCTACTGCTGACAAAGGCCTTAATGGCCGAAAGCTATGATTGTGTGTATCTTTTTATTGTGCCTATAGCGACTCAGCATCTCTGCTATACGGTGAGTAGCAACTTTCCTTCTTTAATAGCCAAACAGTTACAGATGCTTATCCAATCCTGAATACAACAGTAACTTTCGACAATCTAGGGAAATGCAGATATTTTTCCAAGAGGATTTCCCATAGATGGAATTTGCAGTCCTGTTAGGACATCATCAGTATCTTCATTTGCAATTTGGATTGAAAAACGCATCAGCCACTTTTGAGTACCACAATAAGAGGTACTGCGAGGACTTAAACCTACACAATGTATGGTGTATATAAAGGTGTGTTTAAGGAGCTGCACACTGTGCACCCAACACTCAGTTTAGAAAAGAGTCACTTCACACTAGTAGCAGTACAGCATTTAGGACACATTTTGAGGGAGTCCAGAGTACCCCAAGTTAATAAAAGCAATAAAGGATTTTCCAGCACTATGTACAGTAATACAGTTGCAGTCTTTCTTCAACCTGGCAAATTATTTTCAAAAGTTTGTACCAAAATTTGCAGAAATATTACAGCCGCTTACTCATCTATTAAAGGAACAAGTGAAGTTTACTGGTAAGCAGAATGCGAACATATGTTCTGTCAGCTGAAAGAATAGTTAACTACTGGCTGAATACTAGTTTTCCCAAATTATGCGAAGGCATTTGTGTCATCCTGTAATGTGAGCAATCATGCACTCAGCTGTATATTAAATGGGGCAAAAATTGGGAACTTTAAAGTGTGTGGGACCAGTACCAAATAGGACTAACGGGAGAAATATGACAATGTTTGGTTTGTGGGATGCTCAACTGCGCAGTCATCAGCGCCCGTACAAAGTCCCAATTTTTTCAGAGTCCAATTTTTACACATTCTGATTGAGCAACTGTCACGAATGATGACAACGATGATGAAATGATGAGGAAAACATAAACACCCAGTCACCGGGCAGAGAAAATCCCCAACCCATCCGGGAATTGAACCCGGGACCCAGTGATCCAGTGGCAGCAACGCTATCCACTAGACCACAAGCTGCGGACAACAAGAGAAATAGAATGTATACAAGGAAGAGCAGCTCTAATGGTCACAGGTCTGTTTGACCTGTGGGAGAGTGTCACAGAGATGCTAGAGAAACTGAACTGTGAGATTCTTGAAGACAGCCATAGTCTATCCCGACAAAGTTTGAAGAATCTGCATTAAATTATTATTCTAGGAATATACTACAAGCCCCTGCTCATCGCTCACTTGGAGATCGTGGTGACAAGATTAGAATAATTATAGCACACACAGAGGCATTTAAACGATCATTATTCTCACGCTCTATATGTGAATGTAATGAAAAGAAACTCTAATAACTTGTACAATGGTATGTTCCCTTTGCCATGCACTTCACAATGGTTTTCAAGGTGTAAATGTAGATGCAGTAGTCAAGAAGTGGTCAGGGGAGAACATACGGTCGCTTCTGCCTCACAAGAGTTGATAAAAGAGGAAAAGAACTACTCAACATCAGAAAAAGAGAAGCTAAGTTAAATATACACCATAGCATATTTTAGGTGTTGTTTGTATGGGCAATAATTCAAGGTGATAATAGATCATGCTACGAAATGGCTATTTGGTTTAAAAGATTCATTGAGCTAGTTAATGCGCTGGATACTAAAACTCAATTAATTCAAGTTTGAGGTATTCATATGGAAATGCCAAAGGGCCGAGATGGAAAGATTGTGCAATATGGCAAATGGGTTCTACCTCTGCAGAGTGCCAGATGGTGCAAGCAGCTCATGCAGATTGTAAGCTATTCACAATGCAAGCACACCATGCACGATGGGGTGCTATGTAAACAGACAAAACTCTGATCTCATATTTTGGTATATTGGGAAATAAAGTGTTACAAAAGGCACTTGATCATGTGTTAGCAAGGCATGGAGTTATAGAAAAACATATGACGTGTAGTCAAACAATATTTGTGAAGAACACATAAAAGGGACACAGAATAGTATGTAGCAAACTGTGTTAACATGTTCACAAAAAACTGAATTATGTCATTAGCACATTCCGCTGCAAAGATTATCAGAGGTCAGCAAACTGTTTGAAATGATTGGTTCAGACATCTTAGGTCCTTTTGGGCACACACTGCATTGAAAAGTTAAGTGTTAACAATAACATATCATTTATCGCTCTTCATAGAAATGACAGCTACTCCAAATCAAACAAGCCGCAAGCCACGGTCAATAAAAGTTCAGTACTCAGAGATGAACAATAACATATCATTTATCACTCCTCATAGAAATGACAGCTACTCCAAATCAACAAGCCGCAAGCCACGATCAATAAGAGTTCAGTACTCAGAGATGCTGATAATGGAGGTACTAACTTTATGTCAGGACTCATAAAGCAACTTCGTTGTTTGGTGTGAATTCATAAATTAAGAACAAGTGTATTACACCTGCAAGCAAATGGTAGAACTGAAAAGGTTCACAGAATGATAGGGAAGGTGTTTAGTTACTGTCAGCAGTCATCATAATGACTGGAATACACAATTACCTTATATAGCAACAGCATACAATTCAAAAATTAACAGAAGTACTGGTCTATCACCTCACAAGGCAGTGTAAGGATGGAAGATGTCATCACTATTTGAGATAGAGAAACCCAGACTACATCAGTGCAGGATTAAGCAAATACTAGGGCTATAGAGCAGCAGAAGAGAAGGGGACAAAAGGATTGCCAAGTTGTCTACATAGTATGTTGGGCAATGGGTGGTGATGAGGAGCACTTTCACCCTAAAGGAGATCCACGCCAAGTTGTCAAGATGACCTCACTGGTAAATGTGATGTTACAGCTGCCTACTCGAGAACAGTCATCCATATTTTACCCTTTTCAGAACACGGTAGAGACTTAATCACTATTATTGGCACTGGTCTCCAACATGTGGAGGAGATAAAAAAAAAAGTGGGACAACAAAGTGAGCAGACCACACCCACGCAGTCTGCAAGTACCTTGCTGTATGCACAAAGGTCAGGAGATAGGCTGCCTCAGGGAAGAGAGAAGGGTCATTAGAGTTCCCCAGCTTTAAGTAACACTACCAATGGATATAGCTGTAAGGAGTATCATGCTATCGGTGCTGCTGCACTTCTGCGCAATCATGAAGTGATGAGTTCTCTGCAGGTGCAATCACTAGTGGACTCTGAAACTGGCATACAACACCTGGGCATTAAAAAATGAGGTTTGGAGCTTGTACAAAGCTTTTGTGGAGATCTATCAGGCAGTTAGGGAGAAGAGGGTGTTGCACAAAGTGTGGGAGGAATATTATAGGCCACTTACTACCCATATGGACAATTACAGCAGACTATGGATTTAGTGCTGCACATTGTGAGAAGGTGTAAATGGATTCGGATACATGATGGATGAAGATTGTTGAAAACTCTCTTTGGAACAGCTGATGCTGCGGATATTAGGCACATGAACAATATGTTAGGGCATTTGGAAGCAGAAGCAAAGGGCAATAGGATTCTGGCTGAATGGAATACAATCCAGCAGGCTAATCTGGAATAGGAAGTGTAAAATAACTCTAGGTTACCACAAGGCTTAACTGTGGAGCTGACTCACTAAGTTAAGAGGACATCCAATGTGGTGAATCACAGTTTGGGTATTGTACAAACATAACTACACCTGTTAAACACACATTTGGCCCTGGCAAGACTTTAGTGCATCCTCACTGACAGTATGGGAGGCATTTGAAAAGAAGTAGCATATTTACAGGCAGCCTTACACCACACAGTATGAGAGCAGCTAATTTCAACTCTAATATCACTGTGACAGTTTCTTGTAGGGCTAAACCAGTCACAGGCAGAGGTACAAACATGCTGGAACTAACTGCGTATCCATAGGAAAACATGCTGTAGCTCTACTGCAATTTCACAGCAGTAGAGGTAAGCACTGACCACACCACATTCCACATAATAGTACTGTTACCAGTTGCAGGCACTAATGGCAGGCATAAATGCTATGTGATATATCCATATCCAGTAAAATGGGAGACTTTAGGAAAATTTTTATGTCCCTCAACAAAGGAGATTCTGTTGGGAAGACTGACACATAGATGGCTGCAGAAGAATTGCATGGGTGCCAGAGGGAGGTTAAAGTACAGCTCTCTTCGATGGTCCATACTGTCACAGAAGATGTGAAACAGAATGACTCCTCGGAAAAAGAAACACAGGTGGGTACCCATGGAACATCCTTGCAACCCATGCAAGTTTTCAGAAAGTAGGTTTCCCTGGATTACTCAGTGTATGACTCAGTCATAGCAATCACCAAGTGCTATGAACAGGAAAGCTCATGAGAAACAAAAAACTAGAATAACAGAAAAGTGAGATATTGTTAAATGGGACTCAGTGTGACATTGGAGGACTGACTTTTTGGCTTCCAGCAACAACAGGGATTAAGGCTCTGAACTATTGTATCCTCTGCTATTTCTAACCAGCATTTCTTTTAATAGCTTGCCATCGAAGAACTTAACCTATCTGGATGCTACCTTTGACTCCCCTATACTTAGTTCCTCAACAAGCTGTTAGCAGCACAGGATCGCCACATCAGCACGGAGCAGTAGGCTTAGTTCCAGAATATGCTTTAATATTGCAGCAGCTAGCACTAAGCCAGGGCCATGTGAATTTCATCTTCGGAAATTTTCTCAATCTTGATCGTCGCTTATGTGCCCTTTGTCCACCACTGTCAGAAAGCTGTCCACCCAGTTGACAGCCCAATCCATTACCTCATAATCTGGTGGACTGACCATTAGGTTTAACTGAAGTGCCGGAACATTCTGCGTGTACCAGTCACCATACACCATGTTATGGTGCATGAGAAGAAGAAGAAGAAAATGTACAACACGTGAAGACTGGTGTGAGGGAGAGTGAATTGCACGGGCAGAGGGAAAACTGGCGAGACAGTAGTACCATGTTGTTTTAGTAGTTGACAGGTTCAATACAGCCTGCAATTTGGAGTCCTGAATTCAACCAGCCAAGAGGTATGCCAGCCAGACACCAATATAATTCTGTAATTGGGCACTGCAACCGCAATGTGGCTTTCTACTACCAGTGTTGGGCTAGACTGCTACATGGTGCAACACAACGTTTCACTTCCACAGACAGCTATGCAACTGGATCACAACACTGTCATAATACACTCCTGGAAATTGAAATAAGAACACCGTGAATTCATTGTCCCAGGAAGGGGAAACTTTATTGACACATTCCTGGGGTCAGATACATCACATGATCACACTGACAGAACCACAGGCACATAGACACAGGCAACAGAGCATGCACAATGTCGGCACTAGTACAGTGTATATCCACCTTTCGCAGCAATGCAGGCTGCTATTCTCCCATGGAGACGATCGTAGAGATGCTGAATGTAGTCCTGTGGAACAGCTTGCCATGCCATTTCCACCTGGCGCCTCAGTTGGACCAGCGTTCGTGCTGGACGTACAGACCGCGTGAGATGACGCTTCATCCAGTCCCAAACATGCTCAATGGGGGACAGATCCGGAGATCTTGCTGGCCAGGGTAGTTGACTTACACCTTCTAGAGCACGTTGGGTGGCACGGGATACATGCGGACGTGCGTTGTCCTGTTGGAACAGCAAGTTCCCTTGCCGGTCTAGGAATGGTAGAACGATGGGTTCGATGACGGTTTGGATGTACCGTGCACTATTCAGTGTCCCCTCGACGATCACCAGTGGTGTACGGCCAGTGTAGGAGATTGCTCCCCACACCATGACGCCGGGTGTTGGCCCTATGTGCCTCGGTCATATGCAGTCCTGATTGTGGCGCTCACCTGCACGGTGCCAAACACGCATACGACCATCATTGGCACCAAGGCAGAAGCGACTCTCATCGCTGAAGACGACACATCTCCATTCGTCCCTCCATTCACGCCTTTCGCGACACCACTGGAAGCGGGCTGCACGATGTTGGGGCGTGAGCGGAAGACAGCCTAACGGTGTGCGGGACTGTAGCCCAGCTTCATGGAGACGGTTGTGAATGGTCCTCGCCGATACCCCAGGAGCAACAGTGCCCTAATTTGCTGGGAAGTGGCGGTGCGGTCCCCTACGGCACTGCGTAGGATCCTACAGTCTTGGCGTGCATCCGTGCGTCGCTGCGGTCCGGTCCCAGGTCGACGGGCACGTGCACCTTCCGCCGACCACTGGCGACAACATCGATGTACTGTGAAGACCTCACGCCCCACGTGTTGAGCAATTCGGCGGTACGTCCACCCGGCCACCCGCATGCCCACTATATGCCCTCGCTCTAAGTCCGTCAACTGCACATACGGTTCACGTCCACGCTGTCGCGGCATGCTACCAGTGTTAAAGACTGCGATGGAGCTCCGTATGCCACGGCAAACTGGCTGACACTGACGGCGGCGGTGCACAAATGCTGCGCAGCTAGTGCCATTCGACGGCCAACACCGCGGTTCCTGGTGTGTCCGCTGTGCCGTGCGTGTGATCATTGCTTGTACAGCCCTCTCGCAGTGTCCGGAGCAAGTATGGTGGGTCTGACACACCGGTGTCAATGTGTTCTTTTTTCCATTTCCAGGAGTGTACACCCAGGTGAAGAGAGAATAAATGCTCCCTGCTCAGGCGGTAGCAGGATTCCTTTGGTACCATGCATTCAACCAGCACAGCCTTTGCTTAGATCACTAGTCAAATGTGCAGCTCACCTACTACAGCCACAATGAGCAGCATCAGCAACTTGGCAAAGTGGCTGATCTATGAGCCATCAGCTAGCCATGATGGTTCCATGCTTCAAACTGGATCTACTGAGCCAAGGTCACCCCATGGATGTCATCATCACACACTGTAGCCGGTCTACGAGGCTCCTGGGTTTGACTTACAGTTCCAGCATGTTCCCACCAGCTGCACAGGGCGGTGTGCAGTGTTCACTGAATGCCAGCCCAGCTGCGATGTCATGAAGATGACACCTGATTTCTGTCAGCAAGAGGACCATCACCACCAGCTGCTGTAATGCTGCTGCAGCACTGTATAGAGCCAGTATATGCTTCTCGCTGCCTTCTAGCCTTGTGTGGCTCCTCGACTGCTATCATCAGAGTGCTGTATGAAAAGTAACAAATGATAAAGTATATCCCTCTTAAGAGAGCATTTTCGACTCTGTGCTCGCCGCCACGGTACTGGAGAATCCATCTGACTGCTTCCTGCAAATTATCATGACAATCAAGAGGCAACACTGGTGCCAGCCAAATGTAATGGTTCTTCATATAATAGATTTTAGGCCTACAAAAGGATAGAAATAGCTGAGGTAATAATTATGAAGTAATTTCTATCCTCTAATTTTGTGTGATCTTCCACAACAGATAGTTCTCAATAACAGGAGCAATTTGTAAAGATCAAAGTCCCCATGAATAGTGTTAGTTAAAATCCACATTACAATTACAAAGAGAGTCACAATTCATTAATCTGAACAGTTGTCTGAAGCAGACAACAACATTTAGCTAATTAGTCTCTGCACTATGCAAGCATGCTCTGTTCTCCAACAATTATTTCTGTTTAGTAGGTGATGAGAGCAATCTATTATTTAAAGTGATGAATTGAAGTCTTTATATCACAGAAGTTCAGTTTTGCAAACTTTAACCAACACTTATGAAAAGTTGGCATATTTCTGTCTTTTCATTTCAGTAATAACAGTCCAGCAACTGAATTACGTGCACACTGTCATACTTGTACCAAAATGATGATATTTTTTTTTTTTTGGGGGGGGGGGGGGGGTCAACTTTAACTTGCTAATAATGTGATGTAATAATGCACTGTATAATTGAAGCACTTGAGTGGTCAAAAGGCAGACAAACACTGAAAACATAGCTGACCTTTCGGACAGTGTAACTCTCTCTCTCTCTCTCTCTCTCTCTCTCTCTCTCTCTCTCTCTCTGTGTGTGTGTGTGTGTGTGTGTGTGTGTGCCCTATTAATGCCTCACTTAGATACTGAGTAGTTATTTTACCATTTGCATTAGTTGTACTCCGCCCAGGACTTTTCAGTATAATTTTAAATGCATGACGCGAGGTACTTCAGTGAAAAATCTTGGTCATAAGCTAACATGCAGTTAGTATAAAAATGCATGCTTGTTCAGATTAGCCTAATTATTTATAGCTGTACAATGTATATGTCAATGTATGTACCCTCAATATTTTCCACTAATTTCCCAATCACGGGCATCCTGGAGAAGCAATAAGTGTACATATAATTTAATTTGTTAAAACAATATTTGTTTAACTTATTTAACTAATTCTTTATGAAACAAAAATGACTTTTTTCATTGTTTGTCTTTATCATCGCTATCTTCTTCTTCTTTTTCATCTTCATCAATAAGGACACTATATACTGCAGGGATTCTTAGTCTCAAAATAACAAAAGCTCATTTTCTAATGCAACTCATGCAACATACTTCCAGCATTAAACATTTTGCATAATAATTACACCATTGAAGTACGTGGGGTACCAGCAACACTTCTCGTCATTTAGCATCCACAAATTAACCAGAAAACACGAAGAAGTTTGCTGTGCACTATAGATCATCCTTCACAAACCTTACAATAATTTGCAAAGTACATATGTGTAAGTAGAAGGAGAAGTTAATCCAATTTATAGACAAGCTGTCCATTACCACTTTTCCATTTGTTAACACTTCATACCTTGGCTTAATGGACCCTTGTCTTTAATTATTTTTTGCCAGCTCCCTAAATGTTTTACTCCGTCCATTTTCTCTCTACCTCCACAAGAAGGAACTTGCTGGGTGTAAAACCTTCAATCTCAATGTTTACTTCTGAGTGTAAATACTTCACTTCTTTTCAACAAATATATTTTTCTTTGATCATTATCACAATGGAAGTTTCTGTGTTCAACTTATCTTTTCATCCTATACAAAATAGCTTTAAGGTTACAGCTTTGTAGCACATTGTATATATAAGAACAGCAGCAGAATGGTAACTCTGTGAACAATTGAAGGATATAAACTGTCAGATGAGACTTACTTGTAAAAATCTCCACATAGCACTCCTGGTACTGGAAGTGATTTCAGAGCTGATGGTTGGAAACTTTTTGGTTTCAGAGGAGCTCCCTTAAACAAAATTACCAAATGTTACACTTGATATGAGACAATGATTATTTAATGCAAGACAAAGAAAGAACACACAGAACTGAGAGCTAATTTACAACATCTGCAAAATAAATTATAGAGCTCGAAGCATATTCATTTGTGAAGTTACAAATCTTGGATGCTTCAGCAACAGATGTAAATTTCTATTTCTATTTCTATTTCTTGCACAATGGAGGACTGTGTAAATTCTCTGTGAACGAACAGAGATTAGATTAGATTAGTTTTTCGTTTCATAGATCCATGCTGAGGAGATCCTCGTGGATGTGGAACATGTCAACTTCTTTTTTTTATTATTATTATTTTTAAAAATTTTTTTTAGCTGAAATAACAATACTAATAGTATGAATATATACAATACATCATTTGTTTCTATTAAAAAATTCGTCAATGGAGTAGAAGGAGTTGGCCACTAGTAAGTCTTTCAGGATCCTTTTAAATTGATTTTTATTTGTAACTAAATTTTTTATATTTGCTGGCAAATTATTGAAGATGAGTGTTCCTGAGTAGTGGACCCCTTTTTGAACTAAAGTAAGTGCTTTTAAGTCTTTGTGCAGATCATTTTTGTTCCTGGTATTGTATGTGTGAACTGAGCTGTTTGTTGGAAAAAGAGACATATTATTTAGGACAAATTTCATTAAGGAGTAAATATACTGAGAGGCAGTGGTTAGTATACCCAGTTCTTTGAAGAGGTTTCTACATGACGACCATGAATTTACTCCATAAATAATACATATTACACGCTTTTGGACTCTGAAAACTTTTGTTTGACTTGAAGAGTTACCCCAAAATATTATACCATATGACATTATGGAATGAAAGTAGGCAAAGTATGCAAGCTTTTTCATTTTTATGTTGCCTATGTCTGCTAACACTCGAATTGCAAATACAGATTTGTTAAGGCGTTTCTGCAGTTCTGTGGTGTGCTCCTCCCAACTGAATTTATTATCAAGTTGTAATCCCAGGAATTTAAGACTGTCAATCTCTTCTATCTGCTCTTCTTCATACTTTATGCATAACTGGTTGGAAACCTCTTACAGGTTCTGAATTGCATGTAGTGAGTCTTTTCAATGAGTTGGCTTTAAACCATTTATTAATATCCATGAAAATATCATTAGCAGATCTTTCTAGAACTACACTCGACATACTATTTATTGCAATACTTGTGTCATCTGCAAACAAAACGAACTCTGCTTCTGGCAGTGTAACTGATGAGAGATCATTAATGTACACAAGACAAAGCAATGGCCCTAAGGTGGATCCTTGTGGGACACCACATGTAATTTCTTCCCATTCTGATGATGACTGATGACTTAATTCACTAGTCCCTTGTACTGACACCCTTTGTTTCCTGTTAGCTAGGTATGACTTGAACCATTTTGCAGCACTGCCCATGACACCATAGAATTCTAATTTATTTAAAAGGATGTTGTGGTTCACACAATCAAATGCCTTTGACAAATCACAGAAAATACCTCCTGCTTGTAATTTGTTATTTAATGAATTAAGTACATTTTCACTGTAGGTGTAAATAGCCTTCTCGATATCAGAACCCTTCAGAAATCCAAACTGTGTTCTTGATAATATGTTATTTGTGATCAGATGGTTGAGAAGCTGCCTGTACATTACTTTTTCTAAAATTTTTGAGAATGCTGGCAAAAGTGAAATCGGTCTGTAGTTTGATGGTATCTCTTTATACCCTTTCTTGAATAGAGGCTTAACATCTGCATATTTTAGCCAGTCAGGAAATGTCCCAGTTATAATTGACTGGTTACACAAGTAACTTAGAATTGTACTAAACTCACAAGAACATGCCTTAATTAACTTTGTTGATATTTCATCGTAACCACTAGAATGCTTTGTTTTCAAAGATTTTATTATGGAAGTTATTTCTTTTGGTGAAGTGAGTGACATATTCATGTAGCTGAAGCTATTTGTAAAGGCTAGTTTCAGATATTCAAGGGCATTATTTACTGATCCTGACAATCCCAGTAGTTGTTAAGTTCTTGGCGACTTCTACTTATCGCTCTTCACTATTACTCCTACTTATTGCTCTTCACTTCCACTGACTGATGCTCTAACTGAACAGCACCAAAATTGAATAGAATGAATTCAATTAAGGAAGACAATGGTTTGGCATCCAATGGATAAATTAATTAGAGATGCAGCAAAAACTCAGATAAACCAAGGACGAGCAAATAATAAGGTGCGATCTTTTCAAAGGAAGCATCCTGGTATCAGGCATCTCAGCCCAGGGAAACTGTGGAAAACCTCAATCTTGATGTGTGACAAATATTTGAATGCAATTCTAGTGACTTAAGTATGCATCACCTCACTCATTCAAGAGTAATGGGGAGGAAAAGTACACCGAATCATTATACAAATTCTGAATAGCAGCCTAGTAACTTTGAAAGCCCTCAAGAGAGCATGGAACTGGACTTTGGCTACCAGTCATAGCACCAGCCACTAGAGTTAGCTTCGCCTGCTGCAGCACTGTACACTATTCTGGCGGCCAATTAGAGCTTGTGGCTGCCCTATAAGTGCCATTACAGCACGACCTGGGATTCAGTAGTGTATTAGCTTCACTATTGTCTCACTGTGCAAACAGACTGTTGGTTCTTTGTCTCCCCTTTCATAACATCTCAGGTTTTATCCCTCTGGATTATTCATTGGACTTTTTAGCTGTAGTGCCATCTCCACATGTTCGTGTTCTCACTGATTGTCTTTTCTGTTCGTTCTGTCACTAAATTTTGACGGACTCAGATGTGTGAGCTCAATCTCATCACTTTTTCTTTTGAGTCATTGCCAACATTCAGTCCAATCTCAGTCACAATAATTGGTGACAAGGTAGGAGATTGGCAAAATACCATGGAATAAAAGTTAGTGAAACTTTTGGAACAGCAACAGCTACCACTGGAGCAGCACTGCAACAGCAGTTTCACCAACAACAATGATAACACTAGCAGCAAAATGGGTTCCTTCATCTAGAAATTCGGCTTCTGAAGGATCAACTGCATATACAGCTTACAACCCAAAACAGGCAGTGATCACTTCTGACCCACAGAGAGGTCCATCTATGTTTCTGCCATTTAATGATGAGATGACTGGGACACATATATACAGCAGCTGCAACGGTACTTCACTGCCTTTCATATCAGATATAATAGTCTCCAACGGTCACTCTTCCTTGCTTGGCCTCCTCCACCGCAGTTTTTTAAGAACTTGGCTCCTCTCTCAAATTCTGTCACCTTCAAAATCTGAGGAATGTGTATGTTAATTTCAAATTATTATCTGTAAGGATTCCATGTGGGTGCATCAGGACTTGAATTTCATCAGAACCATAAAAAACCCAATCAGTTGTACCATTCCTGGGTGACTGATTTACAACGATTATGTCGCTTGTGTTAATGTAGCATGTAAACCCTCACACACACACTTCAGAGGCGTAGTTGTCCAACTGGCTCCTGATCTGGAGTACGTGCATCAGCCCTTATACAGAACCAACACCATGGGAAGATATTTTGACAATTGCACACTTTTTCAAAATTGCACTGGCAGCAAATGAGAAATTCATGGCCTGACTGCCAATAGCATTGGTCCAGATGCTACATTGCACCCAAAAAACTTGGAATACTTGTAAACCAGTTCCTCATGTTGACATTTAATAATACCATGTATCAATGTTGCCTTGAACAGCCAATCGTATCATGTAAGCATATGCTGTGGAAACTTCTGTCTTGCCCCGACTGCTCCGTAACGCACCCACATGCTGAGTGTCTGATCAATAGGCACACTGCTCCTGTTGTGGAAAAGATGGGTGTGTCTGATCAATCTGTCATAGACAGTCCGGATGATCAAATCCATTTCCCTGGATGCATCAAAGGACAATAGCCAGGCAATTCTTTCACTAATAAGCAATTTATAAACCTCGCAATGGGGAAAGAAGATTTCTGTTTCCAGTTGAATGAAGAGGCAACATGTACTTTGGTAAACCTCCAAATGTAAGCTCACCTAGGTTCTCCAGAGCTATCCCCGCCATCCAGTATGTGGGTAGCATATGGTGGCAGTTCAGTTTTCATCACCCCAGCCTACAAGGAAGTTGTATGACTGATAATGCTATTTGTTGTTGATAGTAGTAAATCAGCCAGAAACACCTTCAGTCTGTGTGCCTTCTCCCTGTTTGGATTCAGGTCATATCTAATAGGGTTCCCTTCCAGGGACTTCATGTCCTCTGCACCCCATTCATACCTATGTTGGAACTTGGTCTGGGATGTTGTTGTTGTTGTGGTGGTCTTCAGTCCTGAGACTGGTTTGATGCAGCTCTCCATGCTACTCTATCTTGTGCAAGCTTCTTCATCTCCCAGTACCTACTGCAACCTACATCCTTCTGAATTTGCTTAGTGTATTCATCTCTCGGTCTCCCCCTACGATTTTTACCCTCCGCACTGCCCTCCAATACTAAATTGGTGATCCGTTGATGCCTCAGAACATGTCCTACCAACCGATCCCTTCTTGTGGTCAAGTTGTGCCACAAACTTCTCTTCTCCCCAATCCTATTCAATACTTCCTCATTAGTTATGTGATCTACTCATCTAATCTTCAGCATTCTTCTGTAGCACCACATTTCAAAAGCTTCTACTCTCTTCTTGTCCAAACTATTTATTGTCCATGTTTCACTTCCATACATGGTTACACTCCATACAAATCTATACTCGATGATGACAAATTTCTCTTCTTCAGAAACGCTTTCCTTGCCATTGCCAGTCTACATTTTATATCCTCTCTACTTCGACCATCATCAGTTATTTTGCTCCCCAAATAGCAAAACTCCTTTACTACTTGAAGTGTCTCATTTCCTAATCTAATTCCCTCAGCATCACCCGACTTAATTCGACTACATTCCATTATCCTCGTTTTGCTTTTGTTGATGTTCATCTTATATCCTCCTTTCAAGACACTATCCATTCCGTTCAACTGCTCTTCCAAGTCCTTTGCTGTCTCTGACAGAATTACAATGTCATCGGCGGACCTCAAAGTTTTTATTCTTCTCCTTGGATTTTAATACCTACTCCGAATTTTTCTTTTGTTTCCTTCACTGCTTGCTAAATATACAGATTGAATAACATCGGGGAGAGACTACAACCGTGTCTCACTCCCTTCCCAACCACTGCTTCCCTTTCATGTCCCTTGACTCTTATAACTGCCATCTGGTTTCTGTACAAATTGTAAATAGCCTTTCGCTCCCTGTATTTTACCCCTGCCACCTTTAGAATTTGAAAGAGAGTATTCCCGTCAACATTGTCAAAAGCTTTCTCTAAGTCTACAAATGCTAGAAATGTAGGTCATTCCACCAGGAAGGAGGTACACGGCTTGTGTTGTCTGTAGTTCAACCGTATCTAGACGGTCAATACCATGGTTTGATTGCATCCGCATTGTTACTTTGTGCCAGGAAGGGCTCTCAACAAGGGCAGTATCCATGCGTCTCAGAGTGAACCAAAGCGATGTTGTTCAGACATGGAGGAGATACAGAGAGACAGGAACTGTCAATGACATGCCTCGCTCAGGCCACTCAAGGGCTACTCCTGCAGTGGATGACCGCTGCCTAAGAATCATGGCTCGGAGGAACACTGACAGCAACACCACCATGTTGAATAATGCTTTCGTGCAACCACAGGACGTCGTGTTATGACTTAAACTGTGCGCCATAGGCTGCCTGATGCGCAACTTCACTCCCGACATCCATGCCGAGGTCCGCCTTTGCAACCATGACACCATGCAGCACAGTACAGATGGGCCCAACAACATGCCAAATGGACCGCTCAAGATTGGAATCACGTTCTCTTCACTGATGAGTGTCGTATATGCCTTCAACCAGACAATCGTCGGAGACGTGTTTGGAGGCAATCTGAACATGCTGAACGGCTTAGATGCAATGTCCAGCAAGTGCAGCAAAGTGGCGGTTCCCTGCTGCTTTGGGGTGGCAGTATGTGGCACCAATGTATGCGCTGGTGGTCATGAAAGGTGCTGTAACGGTTTTACGATATGTGAATGCCATGCTCTGACCGATCGTGCACCCATATCGACAGCATATTGGCAAGGCATTCGTATTCATGGATGACAATTCACGTCCCCATCATGCACATCTTGTGAATAACTTCCTTCAGGATAACGACATTGCTCGACTAGAGTGGCCAGCGTGTTCTCTAGACATGAACCCTACTGAACATGCCTGGGATAGATTGAAAAGGGCTGTTTATAGATGACGTGATCCACAAACCACTCTGAGGGATCTACACCGAATAGTCATTGAGGAGTGGGACAATCTGGACCAACAGTGCCTTGATGAACTTGTGGATAGTATGCCACTATGAATACAGTCATGCATCACTGCAGGACGACGTGCTACTGGGTATTAGAGGTATCGATGTGTACAGCAATCTGGACCTCCACCTCTGAAGATCTCGCTGCATGGTGGTACAAAATGCAATGTGTAGTTTTCATGAGCAATAAAATGGGCGGAAATGATGTTTATGTTGAACTCTATTCCAATTTTCTGTACAGGTTCTGGAACTCTTGGAACCGAGGTGATGCAAAACTTTTTTTGATGTATGTACATCGGTACTACATTCACACACATATTTATACACATTTCTATCCTCTGGACTTATGCTGACTTTGATTATCTATTTGATTCATGATATTGATGTTTGATGATATGAGGTACAATAATTTGCTTAATACACTTTACTTTGATGATTTTTCTGAGATTTAGTTTGATCAAACCTCGGGGGGGGGGGGGGGGGGGGGGGGGTGTACACACTCTTTGTGTACCATGTGTCTAGCAATCATAAAGACCCCAGCTGATGTAGTATCTGCTTCAACATCTTTATACTTGGGAACTACATTCCTTATTTGCACCATTTACGCTTAGTTTCTTGTCACAAGTTTAAATTAGGTCTTGGTATATGAAGTGCTTCACTGATTTGAAAATAGAAGGCATAATCCACATCACTTCAGGCAGGGGGGTTACCTTCATAGTCTCAGATGTTATTGAATTTAGCATATGTTAAAATGCAGGAGTAAGTAAGAAACATAATATTTTGTTTTCTCCAAGAAAATTCCTGCCCTGAGATACAGGCCTCCAAAGATGACACTGCGATCATCATTTTGAAGATGTTAATTTTGGAAAACATTTTTAAATGCTGTATCTCTGTAACAGTTCTAGATATTTTATTAGAGGTTTTTTATTTGGAAGATAATTGCTTTATGATTACAATGGCATCCTCTGTTTGGACATATCTGTCAAAGTTCTTTAACTTTCGCCTTCTGAATTTTTTTTTTATAATTTACAAAAAATTACAAAAATACCAATCCAGAAAAGTTAGAGTTTTTTGTTTTTTAGTACCATGTGATACTATATTGTCTGTAAAGGAGAATTTCCAGGTTTAAGTTGGACAGGTTTTATTTTTTAAACAAATCATTTTTTTTAACTTTCAAGGGTAATGTATGTCTTCACTGAAGCTGTTTCTTACTAATTTCTTTGTTACAATGTTTATTTCTATTGTCTTTGTTGCAGTTATTTCAAATGGCTCTGAGCACTATGGGACTAAACATCTGAGGTCATTGTCCCCTAGAACTTAGAACTATTTAAACCTAACTAACCTAAGGACTTCACACACACCTATACCTAAGGTAGGATTTGAACCTGCGACCATAGCAGTTGCGCAGTTCTGGACTGAAGCACCTAGAACCGCTTGGCCACAGTGGCCGGCTGCAGTTATTTCTTTCCACTTTCATTGTTGCAGACATTTCTTACACTTTGCTGTAGTTTCTTGTCAGTTTCTTCGTAATGGTAGTTCATTGTAGGTTTCTGTATTGTAGTTGTTCAGTGCTAATTTGTTTACTGAAGAGGCTTCTAAGAAATCTGAGACCATCCAGTGAGTGATATGTTTTCGTGAGAAATTTGCCAGTTGACACAGCTGCAGTGTGTTTTGTGTAAAGGACTGTCTGAAATGTCTTCTGACTGGGGCCACAGGAGAGTGAAGTGTGCTGACTATCTGCAAATCCATAAAAGAGTGATATATAAAACAAACAAAAAAACAGACTTTGTTCAGGGTGGGAATAAGTGTTCTTACTTGAAGACTCTGTTTCAAAGTGAAGATGTTTCCAGTGCCGACTTTTCGTGTTCTAAACGTTTTGACAGAATAACAAGCATGATAGTATTGGAACAAGGTGAAGCCTCCCATGGTGCAGATGATGCAGATTTTGCATCAATAGAGGAAGAATTAAATATCCTGAATCAATCAACTACAGAGGTAGGTGTTAGTCCTGTTAAGAAACCGTGGTCAATGAAGTTGAGTCATAAGCGAAATGCATCGAGAAAGGGCAGATAAATGACTAAAGCTATGGATGAATACACTACAGCAAAACTGACCATGCTCTTCAAAGTAGAAATTCAATCTTCAGAAGAAAATGAACCAAAACACTCTTGCCAGTAATTTTTCATAAATATCAATTCAGCTGTTGAAAATTGTGCATCCCACAGTGAAAATGTGCAAGTTTAACTATTATTCCAGAAACAATTTCAAAGAAAACAATTTTGAACGACATTCCATCAGTATCAAATTATATGGTACACAAATCAAGAAATGTGAGGTCTTTAAAAGGAGTCTTTGGAAGACCAGAACCCTATTATGGTAATCCTGTAGAAGCAGCTCAAGTTCAAATAGTGCAGTCATTTTATCTGGAAGATAAATGGGACTATTACCACCAGAGTGCCAACAAAAAAGACATTATAACTGTAACAGCTGAAGGGTAAAGACTGGTGAAAGTGAAGAGGTACATGACTCACAGATATTAAAGAAACTTTTGCAACTATACAACTTCATATATTGGAAGATCAAAATTTCCATACCCACCTAGAGATGTCTGTTTATGTGTGTACTGCACAAATTTTGAACTTTGGGTGGTAACTTTGAAGAACTTACTGGAGCACGTGACATATGACACCTTGGTTGGGCGTGTGAAGTCATTAGTAGTTTGTGATGTAAAGCAAGAGACTTGTTTGTTTCATGAATGTGGTGACTGCCGTGGAGAGGGAGAACTGTCTTTACAGACACATGGCCTGGAAGACGTAGTAGATAACTCTGCAGAAATTACATATGTGACATGGAAGGAAAATAAAGTAACTAAGAAAACTGTTGCCTTTGACACTTTCTTGATGAACCTGATACATCTACATCTACGTGATTACTCTGCTATTCGCAATAAAGGGCCTGGCAGAGGGTTCAATGAACCACCTTCAATGTGTCTCTCTATCGTTCCATTCTCGAACGGTGCACGGGAAAAAACAAGCACTTAAATTTTTCTGTGCGAGCCCTGATTTCTCTTATTTTATCATGATCATTTCTCCCTATGTAGGTGGGTGCCAACAGAATGTTTTCACAATCGGAGGAGAAAACTGGTGATTGAAATATCATGAGAAGATCCGATTGCAACAAAAAATGCCTTTGTTTTAATGATTGACAATCCAATTCATATATCATGTCTGTGGCAGTATCTCCCCTATTTTGTGATAATACAAAACGAGACACCTTTCTTTGTACTTTTTTTATGTCATACGGCAGTCCCACCCGATTCGGATCCCACACTGCACAGCAATACTCCAGAACAGGGTGCACAAGTGTGGTGTAGGCAGTCTCTTTGGTAGACCTCTTGCACCTTCTAAGTGTTCTGCCAATCAATCGCAGCCTTTGTTTGCTCTACCCACAACATTATCTATGTGATCGTTCCAATTAGGTTATTTTTAATTGTAATCCCTAGGTATTTAGTTGAATTTACAGCCTTCAGATTTGTGTGACTTACTGTGTAATCAAAATTTAGTAGATTTCTTTTAGTATTGATGTGAATAACTTCACACTTTTCTTTATTCAGGGTCAGTTGCCACTTTTCGCACCATACAGACATCTTATCTAAATCATTTTGCAATTTGTTTTGGTCATCTGATGACTTTACAAGACGGTAAATGACAGCACCATCTGCAAACAATCTAAGACGGCTACTCAGATTGTCTTCTATGTTGTTAATAAAGATCAGGAACAATAGAGGGCCTATAATACTTCCTTGAGTAACGCCGGATATTACTTCTGTTTTACTCCATGACTTTCCATCCATTACTACGAACTGTGACCTTTCTGACAAGAAATCATGAATCCAGTCGCACAACTGAGGCAATATTCCATACGCATGCAGTTTGGTTAGAAGACACTTGTGAAGAACGGTGTTGAAAGCCTTCTGGAAATCTAAAAACGTGGAATCAATTTGACATCCCCTGTCGACAGCACTCATTACTTCATAAATATAAAGAGCTAGTTGTGTTTCGCAAGAATGATATTTTCTGAATCCGTGCTGACTATGTGTCAATAAATCGATTTCTTTGAGATAATTCATACTGTTCGATTACAGTATGTTCCAAAACCCTACTGCAAATCGACGTTAGTGATATGGGCCCGTAATTCAATGGATTATTCTTACTTCCCGTTTTGAGTATTAGTGTGACTTGAGCAATTTTCCAGTCTTTAGGTATGGATCTTTCTGTGAGTGAGTGGTTGTGTATAACTGCTAAATATGGAGTTATTGCATCAGCATACTCTGAGGGGAACCTGACTGGCATACAATCTGGACCAGAAGCCTGCCTTTATTAAGTGATTTAAGCTGCTTTGTGACACCGAGGATATCTACTTCTATGTTTCTCATCTTGGCAGTTGTTCTTGATTGGAATCCAGGAACATTTACTTTGTCTTCTTTGGTAAAGGAGTTTTGGAAAACTGTGTTTAATAGCTCTGCTTTAGTGGCACTGTCATCAGTGACTTCACTGTTATTATTGCAGAGTGAAGGTATTGATTGCTTCTCGCCACTGGTGCGCTGTATGTATGACCAGAATCTCTTTGGGTTTTCTGCCAGATTTCCAGACAGAGTTTCATTATGGAAATTATTAGAAGCATCTCACATTGAAGAAAGTGCTATATTTCGAACTTCTTTCAAACTTTGCCAGTCTTGGGGATTTTGCGTTCTTTTAAATTTGCCATGCTTTTTTCACTGCTTCTGCAATAGCGATCTGATCCATTTTGTGTGCCATGGGGGATCAGTACCATCACTTATTAATTTATTTGGTATATATCTCCCAATTGCTGTCGATACTATTTCTTTGAAATCATTCCACAACTTTTCTACCCTTACATGATCAGATCAGAAGGAGTGAAGACTGCCTCTTAAAACGGCGTTAAGAGCATTTTTATCAGCTTTTTTAAGTAGATATACTTTGTGTTTCTTTTTGATGATTGTAGGTGTTATGGCATTCAGCCTAGCAGCAGCTGCCTTGTGGTCGCTAATCCCTGTATTCATCATGATACTCACTATTTGTCGAGGATTATTTGTTGCTAAGAGGTCAAGTATGCTTTCGCAACCATTTACACTTCGAGTGGGCTCATGAACTAATTGTTCAAAATAATTTTCTGAGAAAGCATTCAGTACAATTTCAGATGATGTTTTATGCCTGCCACCAGCTTCAAACGTATAATTTTTCCAGCACATCGACGGTAGATTGAAATCACCACAAACTATAACTGTATGAGTGGGGCACCTGTTTGAAATGAGACTCAAGTTTTCTTTGAACTGCTCAGCAACTATATCTTCTGAGTCAAATGAACTGGGGAGGCCCGACGATCGGGCCCTCAGAAAGTTTTTCGCTGCCTGCCAGGCTTTAGAATGACCTCCCACTCGACCATGGGTGACGGGTCAACCTCAGTGCGGGCAGTACCTGGGGCGGCCACGGCAGTGGACCGATTGGGGGACACGTGGGACATGCTTGACGTCCCTCGCATTCCCGCGTCTGACCCCCCACAGTGATTTCCCTTGGCAGCAGCCTCAAGCTGTGTGATGGAAGCCAACGCAGCCTGGAGCTGTAAGTGAAGGGTCGCCAACCCAGCTCGCATCTCTACACAGCAAATACAGTTCCTATCCATTACTGCAGTCACTCCTATTTGAAGCTCTTAAAAATATATAACAAATGATCAGTGTACTCGGCTTATTAGCAGCAGGATTTCGAAGTGCTGTTTCATTAACTGTCTAAACAACACTGAGCTACACTAACAAAAACAAACAAAAGCCTATACAATATGAGGGTCAATAACAACGGGGGTACTATATGCTACGCTGTTATTAAAATAAAAGCTTGTGCCTAGTAAGCACTCAAACATGCAATAAATTACAAAAATAATCTAGTAACTACACAGGTACCTGTAAATAAGTCGCTCCTGTTGGAAGCTCGTAAGAATATATAACAAACGAATGGTGTACTCGCCTTATTAGCAGCAGGAACATGAGGTACTCTGTCTCTGACAGTCTATCCGACAGTGAAAGCAGAAATACACCAGCATCTGAAGAAATTGCAACAACAACACATTGCAAATTTGAAAGGGTGTGTACAGGCTGAAGAACTATGTTTAGTGCTTCACTGTGATTCTGCTGAGAACAGGTCTGTAATTCTCCCATAAGTAGTACAAAGGTATCATTGGAGTAATGACCAGGTTTCAATTTTTAGAGGGGTGACACATTTTCAAAACAAAACCACAAGTGTTTCAGTTATAAGTGATGACACAGGATATGACTCAAGCACATGCTTTGCTAGCAATGCGAAAACTCTTCAACTGCAAACAGAGACAGAGAAGATGATCATTACTTCTGATGGTGCTACTGGTCATTTTAAAAGTCATTACCAGCTATTTGAACTGAGTAAGTCACTTGTGCCAAGTGACTGGGTATACAGTGCTACTGGTCACGGGAAGGGACCTCGTTATGGTGTAGGTGGCCTGCTGAAGCACCATGCTACAAAACAAAATCTTTCCAGACCAAATACAGCAGCAATTCAGAATGCTGGGGATTTTACAAGAGTCGTGAAATCTTGCACATCCACAGCCCTTATTCTTTTGTCCAAAGAGGAAACTGAAGAATTCTGTGAGCAGAAAAAAGACGAATGGTCCAAACAAACTACTCCTGTGAAAGGAGTTTAGCAGACACAGTTTTGGACTCAAAGTGGTGGACAAACTCATATTGCAAGTACTTTAAAGAGCAAGAAAGAAGAAATTTGGTTCATTCAGACAACACCTCAGAAACAGCAGGATAATATTCAAAGTCACAAGCTGAGAAGGGGTATGTTTGTGGTGTGTGTTTATATGACTGTGACTGGTGGATTGCAGAGATTATAGACAACAGTTATGAGTTAAACGAAATTGTAGTGAACTTGATGCTACCACATGGACCAGCTGTTGGATATAGGTTTCCAGCTGAAGGACAGTAACAATGTCATCAGCACTCGCTTCCTGTTCACAATGTTTTGAAGATTGTAAGTGCTCCAGTTCCTATTGGTTCAACAGGAAGGCATCACTAATCACTATATATCAAAGGAAGATACTGAAGCAGTGGAACATATTTTTAGTTCATTGACTGGCTACTTTCAGTACAAAACAGAGTGCACAGAAGTTCTATAAACTGAAACTTTTAAGTCTTTGGACCTTTCACATACATTTTGGAACTATTTAATATGCTTGAAAAATGTGTGTCTTATGCATCTTTCAAAACAAATTATGTTAAATAAGGCTAGGATTTGATTTTTATGAGCCTGTTATGTGATAATGTGGTAATAAAACAGGTTTTATGTATGGCAAAAATTTCAATTGTTTATAAAACCTAAAAGTGGAAGCTTCCTTCTCAGAAAAAAAAAGAAAAAAAATTATGGATTGACATTTTGGGAAAAAAATTTTTTTTCATAAATTACAGAAAAAATTCAGAATGCTATAGTAAAAGAACATTTTTTCCAAAATTCGCATCTTCAAAATGGTATGCACAGTGTGACCCTTTGGAGGGCTGTATCTATGAGCAGAATTTTTTTTTTTTTTTGGAGAAAACAAAAAAATAAGTGTTCCTTACTTAGTCCTTCATTTTAACATATGCTAAATTCAATAACATCTGAGACTATGAAAGTAAGATTTTTTTCCTAGCCTGCCTGAATTGATATAGACTATGCCAGCATCTTATCTCTTCTATACTGACAGGAACTGACAGCAATATGAATTTTGAAGAGAAGTATAGCCAACTGGATAATACACATGCATTTGTCTACTTAACACTCTAGTTGATCAGCAGGAACTATGGTATAATCTTGGTTACTCTTACAACATTTGGTATTGTATTATTTCATATCTTTAAGATTTTACAATTATTCAATGTCATGTAAATCTGAAAAACTTCGTACATATATTATAGAATGTTCAGCATGATTATTATGGAGGCTTTTAGCGACAATCGGCATAACTTACGTTACATACACTTAACCTGCTATTTGAAGTTTATACATAACACACAATCTATGGATTACAATGAATTACTTATTATTTGCTTTATCTTGACTATAATGAACCCCACTGCTCTGTGGTGAATCTAGTGCTGTCTTGACCACTTTTGATTAATATGATTTAGGAGTATTCTGCTTAATGTTGTCCTAGGGTGACAATAGTATTATTAGTTGCAGATGACCTGTGGCTGGACATCAACCATTACTTTGAAACAACAATTACGCATGGAATTCAAGCTATGTTTCAGTATGTCAAGTGTATTGCTCGCTCTGCATTATGCTTTTACCTATATTTGATTCTGTATATGTTTTCGAGTCATGTTTTCTATATTTGTTGTTAGCATTCATCATATAAGTTCTTTGGTACTTTGATACTCAACACTGTCATGTAGTATATTGATGCTTATCTTAATCATTTATATTTTTCTGCACGAGACCATCTGACCAACATATTTCAGTCACAAAAACTTTCTTATGTATAACTTATGCATACATGTTTATATTCAGTTTTCTCTCTCAATTTAACCTCCATGTAGGAGTTTGCCACAGAATCTTTGACATCACCCTCGTTGAACCACTTTTGTCAGGATACACTTTCACATCAATGTCATGATATCAGTGATATATACGAGTATTGTCATTGTGTTTCTTCACCTGATAGTTCAAAATACTATTGAATACTTAGATTGCTTTTCTTATTGAATCATTTAAGTACCAACATATGTATTTATCTTCAAAACCATTTGTATTAAAATGTGGTATGAAATAATTGGATAGTGACTGAACATCGTCTACAAAAACATTTTCACCGCAATATATTATGGGATATAGGTATATATGAGTCCATTAATTATGATCTTGTGCTGGTACAAATTTGAAATGAACCGGGAAGGGGTTGGAACAAAGTCATGTGTAGTGGATTATGGTAAAATGCAACACTTTATACTGATATACGGTTTACTGCATTGGATAAACTAAGAGGTGAGAGGCACAGTAGTTGCGACAACAAAGGGATTATTTTGAGAAACAATTACTTTTTGTTTACCAATGTAAATTCACACTTATTTGAGGACACTGATATAAGATGATACATTTCTTTAATTATCTGAAATTTTGACATCAAAACTGGTTTGATACAGCATCTGTCTAATGTCTGGTGTCCCGGTTAAGGCATTTTCTTGTCACTCACACTAACATTTTTTTGGCGGTAAGACAATTTTTTTAGATAATAATATATGAAAATTTGAACGTATCATAAGGAATCTCATAAAACATTCAATGGAATGCATCAAAAGGACACTAAGATGATAAAACTGAAACTTAATACATTTGAATCTTCCTTGTATTTCAACTTGTATACGAGAAAGTTGGCTGACTAACTCTTTATATATAACATGTATTTTTCACACAGACTAGTTGTCAAATTGTTTGTCTGTTTCACTAGTCATGATTATATTCCCTTCATTTTAGCCAGAGATTTAGAAGACCTTTGTCTCTCTGTGATACTCAAATCTCTTCGGAGGGAAAAGGGGGGGGGGGGGGGGGGGGAGGAATTGTAATACCACAACCCTTTTTGGGATCCTATATCCTCTTCCAGTCTCATCCCTACACTCCCAAAGAGGGCACATGTGTAATATCAATGATTTACACCAATTTAAACTGTTGCTTTGATTTTGTGTTTTCTGGTTAGCTGGATTCAAATAAACCAAAGTTTTTTTTGCAGCACATTAGTAATTTGCACTAATTTAAGCTACTGTTTTGACATTGTTTAAGTTGGGCCTTACCAGTAGGCAGAATGAAGGAAACACATTGGATTAAAAGCTGATGTGCCATCACAATTTGTTCAAATCAATTCAAATGGCTCTGAGCACTATGGGACTTAACATCTGAGGTTATCAGTCCCCTAGAACTTAGAACTACTTAAACCTAACCAACCTAAGGACATCACACACATCCATGCCTGAGGCAGGATTCGAACCTGCGACCGTAGCGGTCGCATGGTTCCGGACTTAAGCGCCTAGAACCGCTCAGCCACCTCGGCCGGCCATCACAATTTGAGCATTATACAAACTTAGGCACATGGTAGGAATAATTTTGCTATTGTAATTATGGAGTAATTAACAATTAAAGTTCCGATATTTCTAGTCATCAAGAGACAGCTGTTTTTATGTTTTCAAGCTAAAAATTGTTCATATCCCTAATAGAAATATGGCGTGATAATTTTTCAATCAGAACCAAATATGTGCATGTTCTAATTGGTACCTGAATATGTTTTGCAGTTTATAGTATGATTTTGAAATCTCTGTCCCAGCAAAACGTGCTTCTAAAACCTCTTCAGAAGAGGAATGGACAGGGCAGATGTGTGATGCTTCAATAAGAGTTTCTAGGTCAAAAAATTCATTAAAGGGAACATACATTTACCTTATGATACAGAAACACTGATATGTCAGCTGTTGGTCACGTGGAGAAGTGAGGAGTGATCTGCATAATTTATAAAAATCCACCCTTAGGTCTCCTCTTTATTTGACTGCTTTTAATCCATTTTCCTTTTTCTTAGTAACTCATATCATGTCTATCCTTCAGTGATGATGAGCTGGAAACTATTGATTTATTTCTATAGCTGATATCCATAACCTCTGAAAATTGCCTGGTGGAAACTGCACATCCTGAGACAACTAGACACACACACACACACACACACACACACACTTAGGTAGTAAAAAGTGTGAAAGCAAATGATTTAATAACTGATAGTGGTTACATTGCCTTATAAGCGTCAGTGTGTTTTTTTCCTGAATTGGATGTACCCACCTCATCACAAACATGGAGGTCAGAAGGTTGCCAACTCTGTAAAAGAGAATAGACAGCAATCTATGACAGATCTGATGACAGCATTTAATGCCTGGTGCAGGTACGAGTGTTTCAGAGTACATCACTCACAGCACACTGTTGAACATGGCTCAACAATACGCGAGACCCTGCATATTCCCATGTTGAACTATCAACAATGTCAATTAAGATTGCAGTGGGTACAGGATCACCTATCATTCATGTGGATGGCTGCTTCATACATACACCACATCATACACAAAGGCTGCTGTGTGCAGTATTATGATATGGGGGGCATTGACCTGGACTTCCACGGAACCTGTGATAGTACTTTAAGGTACCATGACAGCTACGAACTATGTCAATATATTGCGCAGCACCTGCATGCTCCCTGCTTGATGTCTTCCCCAACTGCAATGGCATCTTCCAGCAGGATAACTGTCCATGTCACAGGGAAAGAATCATGCAACAGCAGTTTTAGAAGCATAATAGTGAACTCTACTGATATCTTAGCTACCAAATTCACATGATATCAAGACACCATAGCCAAGCAAAGACACCACTTGGATTCAGTACGGCACCACACATAAGATCAAGGTGAACCAGAGCACCTGGAAGTCCAAGAGACACTATGCAGAAACAATAATTAAAAATAAGACTTAAATTCAACAAACAAGAAATACTCCATAACTTTAAACATATACTCACTAATGAAATTCAATAAGATGAAACATTTAATGGATGTAATGTATCAGAACATGATTTTATTAATGGTTCTTCACAAACTTTGAAATCAGGAGGATTTTGCCTTTACAAAGGACCTCCAGGAAAAAATGACACATCTGTGACAACACAGATGACAGAGTATAAATGGAATATTTTTGGGAAGAACTTGAGAAGCTGGTATCAAACATCCCAGACATACATGTTAAAATCCTGTTTGGAGTTGAGACAGCAAAAAATACAACAATGAAGAAGATACTAGTAGCTTCTCATTTGTTTTGTCCTGAAAGCATTGCCTGTTTGTATGGTATGACAGTCAGTCAGGTTTCAGCTCTGAGCTGATATTCATCTATAGAGCAGCAAGTTAAGTGTTTATCTTTTTCTGTGTTTTCCTCATACTATATTTATTAAATTTTGTGTGTGTTTTTCTGTTGAAGAGGTTTAATCTCATATTTTTGAAAATGGAAATTCATTCACTCTGTAGCACAATAGTTTCTCACTGGACAGCCAACGACATAGCTCATTAAAGCACCAGCGTCCATTGGTGTACACCTCAAAAGGGTAGCAAGTTACATATCTATGATTCCATCTGTTTTTATAGTTTACTTCTTCAGTTAGTCTTGCTAGGATGTGTACATGCTGAGTGCGGATGCAGGAGAAGCTGGTCGCAGTTCACGAGCAGCTGAATGCACTTTTGGCAATTGTCAGTCACCTTCAGGCTGCTGCCTCAAGGTGTAGGGGTGGCACAGAATCTGGCATGTCACATGCAACACCACAGGTGTCGCTTGTTTTGCACATGGGCTCTGCTGCTGAGGCAACTCTTAGTGCAACTGACATAATGAATTCACTCTTACAGTAGGGTGAGTGGCAGTAACTCGTTCGCATCACTCAAGGCGGAGGGCCAATGTGGACACTGGGCACCTGGACTCGTCCATTCACACTGGAAGTGGACAGGTGGCTGCTCCATCAGCAGGGTCCGAGAGGAGTGGGGAGGTGGGGAGAGGGGAGGGGGGTTTAATAGTTACCGGGAGCTCCAACACTAAGTGCATTATCGAGCCCCTTAGACAGACAGTGTTCAGGGCTGGACAGAAGGCCAGTGTGCACTTGGACTGCCAGGGGGCCTCATTCAAGATATGGAGGCAGCATTGCCTGTGGCTATCGAGCGTGGAGGGTAGAGTTGTCTGCAAGATGTCGTTCAAAATTCTGAAATTCTGAACACGCTGAGGAAGCAGAGGCTGTTGCACTCTCGGTTCAGAAGAGAATTCACATATGACAACAAGTGAAGGTTAGTACAGAGTCATGCATCTGTGAAAAGATGTATGCGCTAAGCATACAACTACCACAACTAGCACCGTCACACATTACCAAAAGATCTGGTTCTATGTAAAATCACAAAGTGGTTCTAAGGCTTCCATTCAGTCTCTTGTTGACCAGTCTGGTGTGGCAGCTGAAGACAGCAAAATGAAAGCCAAAGTTTTAAATTTCACAGTCAGGAAATCATTCACACAGGAGAATCATGCAAACATCATTTGATCATTGGGCAGACTCCCTTATAGATGACATAGTAATAAGTATCCCTGATGTAGAGAAACAACTGAAAGATTGGAAAGCAAATAAATCACCAGGTCCGGATGGAATCCCAATTTTGTTTTGCAAATGGAATCCCAATTTTGTTTTGCAAAGAATACTCCACAGCATTGGTCGCTTACCTAGCCTGCATTTTCGTGAATCTCGCACCCAGCACAAAGTCCCAAATGACTGGAAAAAGATGCAGGTGACTCCAGTGTATACAAAGGGTAAAAGAATGGACCCGCAAAATTACAGACCAATATCCCTAACTTAAGTCTGCTGCAGAATCCTTGAACATATTCTCAGTTTGAATATATTTAACTTTCTTGAGGTGCAAAACTCAGTTTTCTCTTTTATCACATGATATGCTGCAAACTATGAATGAAGAGCAACAGGCAGATTCCATTTTTCTAGATTTCTGGAAATATCTGACATGGTGCCCCACTACAGGCTGTTAACGAAGATACGAGCATATGGAATAAATTCACAGATACATGAATGGCTTGAAGACTCCTTAAGTAACATAATCCTGTAGGTCGTCCTTGAGGTGAGTGTTCATCACAGACATGGATATAGTCAGGAGTACTCTACAGAAGTGTGATAGTGTTGCTGATGTTCTCCACATACATAAATGATTTGGTGGACAAAGTGGGCAGCTACCTATAGTTGTTTGCTGATGATGCTGTGGTGTATGGTAAGGTGTCAAAGTTGAGAGAGTGTAGGAAGACACAAGGTGATTTAGACAAAATTTCTAGTCATTATGATGAATGGCAGCTAGCTCGAAGTGTGGAAAAATGTAAGTTAACAAACCTTTATGTTCAGATACAGTATTAATAGTGTCCTGCTTGACACAGTCACATCATTTAAATATCTGGGCCTAGCATAGCAAAGTGATATGAAATGGAATGAGCATGTAAGGACTGTGGTACGGAAGGTGAATTGTCGACTTCGGTTTGTTGGGAAAATTTTAGGTAGGAATGGTTCACCTGTAAAGGAGACCACATATAGGACACTGGTGCGACCTGTTCTCGAGTACTGCTCGAGTGTTTGGGATTTGTATCTGTTCGGATTGAAGGAAGACATCGAAGCAATTCAGAGGCAGGCAGCTAGGTTTGTTAATGATAGCTTCAAACAATATGTAAGTGTTATAAAGACACTTTGGGAAATCAAATGGAAATCTCTGGAGGAGAGGTGACATTCTTTTCAAGAAACACTATTAAGAAAGTTTAGAGAACCGGTATTTGAAGCTGACTGCCAAACAATTCTACTGCCATCAACATATATTGCGTGTAAGGACCACAAAGATACAATACGAGAAACTAGGGCTCATAAGGAGGCATACAGACAGTAGTTTTTCCCTCCCTCTACATACGAGTGGAACAGAAAAGGAAATGAGTACTAGTGATACAGGGTACCATCCGCCATGCACCATATGGTGACTTGCAGAGTATCAATGAAGATGTAGAGGTACAGTGATGGCGAAATGGCTAGCTCATTAATTAATAAACAAGAATGTCCAAAGATCAGGTAAATTGCTCCTAATGAAGGAGAAAGAAAAATGCCTTGTGTAGCAAAGATTGTGATTTAGTTCAAAAAGGTGCAATGCTTGCTTCAACACTCAAGAACTGACAACAGAAAGATCCCAAGAAGAACTAATCAATGCTAGATGACAAACAACCAAAGAAATCAGAAGAATTAGCAGAAATCAACAAAATTTACATTGAAAACCATAGACTAATCATTCAATTGAGGTAAAATAAGGGACTATTACAAAACTTGTACAGGGTTATTACAAATGATTGAAGCGATTTCACAGCTCTACAATAACTTTATTATTTGAGATATTTTCACAATGCTTTGCACACACATACAAAAACTCAAAAAGTTTTTTTAGGCATTCACAAATGTTCGATATGTGATCCCTTAAGTGATTCGGCAGACATCAAGCTGATAATCAAGTTCCTCCGACACTCGGCGCAGCATGTCCCCATCAATGAGTTCGAAAGCATTGTTGATGCGAGCTCGCAGTTCTGGCACGTTTCTTGGTAGAGGAGGTTTAAACACTGAATCTTTCACATAACCCCACAGAAAGAAATCGCATGGGGTTAAGTCGGGAGAGCGTGGAGGCCATGACGAACTGCTGATCTCCACCACGACCGATCCATCGGTTTTCCAATCTCCTGTTTAAGAAATGCCGAACATCATGATGGAAGTGCAGTGGAGCACCATCCTGTTGAAAGATGAAGTCGGCGCTGTCGATCTCCAGTTGTGGCATGAGCCAATTTTCCAGCATGTCCAGATACACGTGTCTTGTAACGTTTTTTTTGCAGAAGAAAAAGGGGCCGTAAATTTTAAACCGCGAGATTGCACAAAACACGTTAACTTTTGGTGAATTGCGAATTTCCTGCACGAATGCATGAGGATTCTCTACCGCCTAGATTCGCACATTGTGTCTGTTCACTTCACCATTAAGAAAAAATGTTGCTTCATCACTGAAAACAAGTTTCGCACTGAACGCATCCTCTTCCATGAGCTGTTGCAACCGCGCCGAAAATTCAAAGCGTTTGACTTTGTCATCGGGTGTCAGGGCTTGTAGCAATTGTAAATGGTAATGCTTCTGCTTTAGCCTTTTCTGTAAGATTTTCCAAACCGTCGGCTGTGGTACGTTTAGCTCCCTGCTTGCTTTATTCGTCGACTTCCGCGGGCTACGCATGAAACTTGCCCGCACGCGTTCAACCGTTTCTTCGCTCACTGCAGGCCGACCCGTTGCTTTCCCCTTACAGAGGCATCCAGAAGCTTTAAACTGCACATACCATCGCCGAATGGAGTTAGCAGTTGGTGGATCTTTGTTGATCTTCGTCCTGAAGTGTCGTTGCACTGTTATGACTGACTGATGTGAGTGCATTTCAAGCATGACATACGCTTTCTCAGCTCCTGTCGCCATTTTGTCTCACTGCGCTCTCGAGCGCTCTGGCGGCAGAAACCTGAAGTGCGGCTTCAGTCGAACAAAACTTTCTGAGTTTTTCTACGTATCTGTAGTGTGTCGTGACAATATGTCAATGAATGGAGCTACAGTGAATTTATGAAATTGCTTCAATCATTTGTAATAGCCCTGTATATAATATCAGTCTAAGTATACTCCACCCACAATTAAAATGAAAATTCGAAATGGAAAAATGACACACAAGGACTGAAACAATGTCAAAATTCTAGCTGACTACTTTGAAGAATTACTCAACTGTGAGAATGCAAAAAAATACATAGAATTTGGTTCTCATCCAAAAAATAAAATTCTACTGGGGGAGGTACTACTATCAAATTACAATTAAGTGCTCAAAGAAATTGGTTCATTTAAATACAAAGTACCAGGAAAGAATCAACTGGCTGCAAAACTATAGAAGAATGCAAATGAACAAGCCCTTTGAAACCTGTATAAACACTTCATTGACATCGCGAATACTAAGAAAATGCCTGAAGGGTGGAACACATTGCTAACCCACCCATTAGACAAAAAAATCTGTCTATTTGACGTCACATATGCAGAGGATGTGGGCGTTTTCTGGCGGAGGATCACGAGGCAAGGTGCATCATAAGCAGTTAGATGACAGTAGAAACCTTTTATTTACATCCCAAGAGCTTCTGTTGGTAACTTATATCCAGATCAGGAGAGTGCTGGGTGGTGAGTATCGGACCCATGAACCTCGGTAGTGAAGTGTTGTCACGAAGATGCAAGGAGCTGCTGCGCCCAGCTCGGTTTGATGGTAGGCCAAACTTGCAACACTAGGATTCCTGGCAGAGAGGCTGAGCTGCTTCAGGAGCTGGCACACTAGGCTGGTATCGCCCGGCCAAGTGCAGGATGTGCTGGCCATCTGCCTCGGCCATGCAAAGTGATGGGACTGTATGCGTTGGGAGTGCAAACCATGGTGCACTGTGTGGCTGGAAGCATCTGATGCTGGCAAGCACCCAGTGGCTTAGTGCTGGGAGGGCCTTAATTCGACCCTCAGACCATAAATACTGAAGCTGGACCCCCAGGCTATCAGGGTGAAAGATGAGCAGTGGTGGCATCACACCACCAAAGTCTGTATGTGCCAAAGCAAGTTTGTTGTGGACTGGCTGTCGCAAATTTTTGTATACTGCATGCTGAAGTGCCCCTGGTTACAATAATTCAATGGTCATGACATGGTAGGGGCAGACTGTGGCACATTGGCAGGTGGTGTGGCATAATTCTGAGCCAGAGTGTTACAGGAAGTGGTGCTCTTACTGCAATGAACCCTTGCTTTAGGTTCATGCCATTACATGCACAAGATTTTCTAGAATGAGATACACAAGAATTCAGGAACAACTCAATGAAAAACTTGTAGAATATGAAGGAACTTTTAGAGTGCTTTGACCAGGCAGAAGTTGTTCCAGTCAAAACATCAGTCATAAATTGATCATAAAACATCAAAGATTTAGAGACAAGAGTCAAGTCATCACTTTCATTGACTTAAAAAAAACAAAACATATGGATCCTTTCTGAAAATTGTTAATGAATTTGTTTTACATCAAAAACTCTTAACCTCATCATAATCATCCTTAAGAATACCACATCAGAAGTTAAATTGACACATGAACTGTCTAAAAACATTTGAAAGGCAAAATGGCCTTTGGCAATTTACTGTTCAACTGTGTACTGGAGGAAGTTGTACAATAATGAACAAGGAAGTCAAATCAAACATCAAGTCTTGAAAAAATACCAAACTTAGCTACGAATCACAGACAATCTTGCGCTACTTGCAAATAATGTGGAACTTGTCAACTGAACATTAACATACAAATTAAGATTGTAAATAAGTTCAAATATCTTGTTAAAATCATGCCTAGGATTCAAGTGAGAAGGTGTCAATAGAAAGCAGAGCAAAAAAATTGAAACAAACACACAGCCAACCTATAGATGAAAGGTCATTCAATGAACACCAAATTCGAACACTATCATTCCTGTGTTAAATCTGAAGCAAATTTGTAATCACAACACTATGAAAGTTGAAGACCAAATCAACAGCAGAGACACTAAAGAAGGCAGACAGTAGAATCATCATTACAATAAATGACAACAAACACTCAGTAGACAGACAATGGAGGCTGTTGCCTAACAAAGTGGCGTATCAGGTAAGTGAATGCGTATTATGAAAAGAACATATTGCTATTCACCATACAGCAGAGATGTTAAGTTGCAAACAGGCACAATAAAAAGACAGCTATACATTTGAGCTTTCAGCCAGAAGGCTTTCTTCCAAAACAGAAAACACAATCACAAGCACAACTCATACACACGATAACTGTGTGTGACCGCTGAGGCCAGAGAAAGTAGTCATGTATGTGTGAATTGCTTTTGTGTGTGTGTGTGTGTGTGTGTGTGTGTGTGTGTGTGTGTGTGTGTATGTTTTCTACTTTAAAAGATGATGTTCTGTCTGAAAGCTTCAATGTATAGCTGTCTTTTTGTCTTCTAGAATTCAACATTTCCTCTATACACTGACAAGCAATCTGTCCTTTTCATAATATTGCAACTGTATTTTCCACTATTTGAAAGTGAATCAGAAACAGACATAACGCAAAAAAGGATGATGGCCTTTTTCTGCCATACAGGGTGTTACAAAAAGGTACGGCCAAACTTTCAGGAAACATTCCTCACCCACAAAGGTAGAAAGTATGTTATGTGGACATGTGTCCGGAAACGCTTACTTTCCATGTTAGAGCTCATTTTATCACTTCTCTTCAAATCACATTAATCATGGAATGGAAACACACAGCAACAGAACATACCAGCGTGTCTTCAAACACTTAGTTCCAGGAAATATTCAAAATGTCCTCAGTTAGTGAGGATACATGCATCCACCCTTCGTCGCATGGAATCCCTGATGCGCTGATGCAGCCCTGGAGAATGGCGTATTGTATCATAGCAGTCCACAATACGAGCATGAAGAGTCTCTACATTTGGTACCGGGGTTGTGTAGACAAGAACTTTCAAATACCCCCATAAATGGGGGCACATGTTCTAGCAGCACAGGTAGAGTATCCTGTACGAAATCATGATAACATGCTCCACTGAACGTAGGTGGAAGAACATGGGGCCCAATCAAGACAACAACAACAATGCCCGCCCAAACGTTCACAGAAAATCTGTGTTGTTGACGTGATTGCACAATTGCGTGCGGATTCTCGTCAGCCCACACATTGATTGTGAAAATTTACAATTTGATCACGTTGGAGTGAAGCCTCATCCGTAAAGAGAACATTTGCACTGAAATGAGGATTGACACATTGTTGGATGAACCATTCACAGAAGTGTACCTGTGGAGGCCAATCAGCTGCTGATAGTGCCTGTACACGCTGTATATGGTACGGAAACAACCGGTTCTCCTGTAGCACTCTCCATACAGTGACGGGGTCAATGTTACCTTGTACAGCAGCAACTTCTCTGACGCTGACATTAAGGTTATCGTCAACTGCACGAAGAATTGCCTCGTCCATTGCAGGTGTCCTCGTTGTTCTAGGTCTTCCCCAGTCGCGAGTCATAGGCTGGAATGTTCCGTGCTCCCTAAGACGCCGATCAATTGCTTCGAATGTCTTCCTGTCAGGACACCTTCGTTCTGGAAATCTGTCTCGATACAAACGTACCGCACCATGGCTATTGCCCCGTGCTAATCCATACATCAAATGGGCATCTGCCAACTCCGCATTTGTAAACATTGCACTGACTGCAAAACCACGTTCGTGATGAACACTAACCTGTTGATGCTACGTACTGATGTGCTTGATGCTAGTACTGGAGAGCAATGAGTCGCATGTCAACACAAGCACCGAAGTCAACATTACCTTCCTTCAATTGGGCCAACTGGCGGTGAATCGACGAAGTACAGTACATACTGACGAAACTAAAATGAGCTCTAACATGTCCACATAACATCTTTTCTTTATTTGTGTGTGAGGAATGTTTCCTGAAAGTTTGGCCGTACCTTTTTGTAACACCCTGTACATCAAGGCTACCAGAAACAACTACTGAACTAACTCAGAAAAAATGAAATCAAGAATAACTGGTGCCAAGAGAACTGAGTGATTTAGTGGAGTTAAATATAACAATGTAGTACACTGAAAACAAGGAAGAAAAGACGATTCTGAGGGACACAGACACAAGATTTAAACAATAATAAAAAAACTGATGAAACAGTCAAATGTTTTGTGAAATGACTTGTCTAAAAGTAAGAAATAAAGCAGACTAGAGAAATATTTGATACGTCTTTGAATGATGCTCAAAATGACGTACAGTAAATGAGATGCCAATTAAGAAATTAAAGTTCAATGTTTAACTAAGAATTTTAAAGAGCACTAGAGATATATCAAGGCCACATAACAGCAGACTGCACAGTCTACATAATCCACCACACAAACATCCTCTAGTACTTAATAAAATTCTAAGATTGTAAATTTAACACTGAACTTTAAATTCTCAATGGACACTATTTACTGTACATGATTTTGAGCATTATTCAAAGAAGCATCAAATGTTTTTATTTTATTTCTCACTTTAAGAAAAAGAATTTCACAGAACACTAGACCATTGTTTTATTCCTATTTTTATTTTCAAATTTTACTCAGAAATAAAAGTGGGAAAATAATTTTTTGACACCTCATTTGTCTTCTTAGTGTCTGCTGTTACCAAAATGTCCTAAATGTAGTACCTGAGTCAAAGGAAACCATTTAAAAAATCAATCTGCACATCAATGCACCATTTTGTATGCAAAATAACTGGGCCTGTAGAGATGAATTTTTTGACACCTCATTTGCTTCCCTTGTGCCTTCTGTTCTCAAAAGACCTCTAAATTTTATATTTGATTCAAAGGATGCCATTTTGACAAATAGCATACCAATGTAGCTGTTATGAACAAAATAGCTAGTCTTGATGAGATGAAAATTGTGACACTTCATTCACATTGCTAGAAACAGTTGTTTGCAAAGCAATTAAATTTTTTTTTTAATTTTTTTTTAACTAGACCTCATACTGGTCAATGTGATACCCAATTTGTCCGTTACGCTCTCCTCATTTGTCTACAACAATGTGAACAAAATCTATAGTGTAATTTTCCCTCAAATAATTAATTCTGTATTCTTGACTATCCTTATTCCTTCAAGCAATTAATTTTTTTTCCAATACTAGACCTCATGCTGATCTATTTGATTCCCCATTTGTCCATTTCCTGCTCTTTGTTTGTCTATGAAAGCTCAGACAAAAATTCATTGTGTAATTTCTAACAAATAAAATATTTAAATGAAAATAAACCACCACATAACTGATTATGATAGGACAGCAAGGTCAGAAAGAATGGAAAATTTTTGGGAGCAGGAGAGAGAGAGAGAGAGAGAGAGAGAGAGAGAGAGAGAGAGAGAGAGAGAGAGAGAGAGCTCAAAAGGTGGACCCCTTAGCTAGATTAAGTGTATATGGACAGGTTCAAGTGCTCCAATATGTGCATGAGACATTAGAATACTACTGTGTCAGGTAAGAGATGGAAAATATCTAAGTAACAACCTATAAGAAAAGGCAACATAAGAAGAAAGTACAAAGAAATACATCATAAAGCTGGAGATGAACCAGTGAACTACTGCCACATTAACTTTTCTATATTGTTTTAAAACACAGTGAAGGAAGCACCAATCCAAAAGCTTTCTGTAACCCATCTTGAAACATGAAAGATACTATGGAAGGAACAGGGCTATTGAAATTCTAAGTTAGTAATAAGAGGATGGGCAGTGCACAGATAGCTGACTGTGCAAGGGTATGTAGCTACAATACATGAATAAACTGATGTTCACAATAATGTTAACAGTGTAATGTATACGACTTACGGATGCATCTTCAAACCACAAGAAGTATGCATAATTGAATGTTGTATCTTTCCACATAATAGCTAGGTGGCCCTCTTGTAAATGGGCTCGGCTGAAATCCACCATGGACCAGATCTGTAAGAAAAAAATATACCCTTAAAATTCTCCATTTTGCATTTTTAATTAATTGTAACAGAAACTGATACTATACCTTTTTTTTGGTAAGAGTTATCGTTTCTTCTGAACTGAAGTCAAGACCGGGAGCAGTGATACGGTGATTTGTTCTATCTATATACAGAAAATGTACAAGGCCTGGAAATTCTTCCAAGTATTTGTTGATTGTAAGAGAAGCTCTAGTGTTTCAAGTTAAGAAACAAATAACAATGCTGACAAAAATGAAACATGGTAGGAGAAGGAATAATCCTTATAATCAGCAGAGTCACAGTATATTAACAGACAATATTCCACAACTTCAATATTCATCAATGTTGTTGCATATGGCATTTAAGTAATTAACTAGCCTCATTTTCAAATTTAGAGTGTACTACAATAACACAAAAGAATCCACCTTAAATGTTACTTTCTTTGAAAACATAACTTTGCAAATAGTTAACAACATGAACTATCATTGAAATCCAAATTGATCAGACAAAAAGGGTAGCCATTAACAAGAACACTATGGGAGGACAAAAAGAATTCAAAAAATTAAAGAATTTGATGCTAAAATAAATTTTATGTACAGCACCAATGAAATATAGCAGTGTGATGGCACGACGGAGGTCATTAGTTGCCTTCTGGCATGGCCATCCTTGATGTCTGTAATGCAGCCACTGTATAAACATGAAGATGGTGGACAAATATTCCATTACATTAATTCATAGCACAGCTTAATAGTTTGGAGAAAAGGTGAGTTCTGATGCCATTTATGGTGATGAGAATCAGTAGTGTATTTTTCTCAACTTTCCTGTGCTAAGAACAATGTTTAGATGCATTGTTATCTCAAAAATTATCTTCCTCATTTGTGAAATGAACAACATTATCAGCGGCAGTCAGTTCATGAGGAGATAATTTTATGAGATACCCACTACATATTTCTCTATATTACAATGAATTCAAGTCCCTGTAATGTTAACAATTCATAACACAGGCCCGGTCAAATTTACATCTGCATCTACATCTACATCCATACTCTGCAAGCCACCTGACGGTGTGTGGCGGAGAGTACCTTGAGTACCTCTATCCGTTCTCCCTTCTATTCCAGTCTCACATTGTTCATGGAAAGAAAGATTATTGTTATGCCTCTGTGTGGGCTCTCATCTCTCTGATTTTACCCTTACAGTCTCTTTGCGAGATATACGTAGGAGGGAGTAATATACTGCTTGACTCCTCGGTGAAGGTATGTTCTCGAAACTTTAACAAAAGCTCGTACCGAGCTACTGAGCGTCTCTCTGGCAGACTCTTCCACTGGAGTTTATCTATCATCTCCGTAACACTTTCGCAATTACTAAATGATCCTGTAACAAAGCGTGCTGCTCTCCGTTGGATCTTATCTATCTCTTCTATCAACCCTATCTTGTACGGATCCCACACCAGTGAGTAGTATTCAAGCAGTGGGCGAACAAGTGTACTGTAACCTACTTCCTTTGTTTTCGGACTGTATTTCCTTAGGATTCTTCTAATGAATCTCAGTCTGGCATCTGCTTTACCAACGATTAATTTTATATGGTCATTCCATTTTAAATCACTCCTAATGCCTACTCTCTGATAATTTATGGAATTAACTGCTTCCAGTTGCTGACCTGCTATACTGTAGCTAAATGATAAAAGATCTTTCTTTCTATGTATTCACAGCACATTACACTTGTGTACATTGAGATTCAATTGCCATTCCCTACACCTTGGGTCAATTCGTTGAAGATCCTCCTGCATTTCAGTACAATTTTCAATTGTTGCAACCTCTCGATATACTACAGCATCATCAGCAAAACGTCTCACTGCACTTCTGATGTTATCCACAAGGACATTTACATACGTATATTGTGAACAGCTATGGTCCTAAGACACTCTCCTGCGGGCACACCTGAAATCACTCTTACTTCGGAAGAACTCTTCAATCCAGTCGCACAATTGATCTGATAGTCCACATGCTCTTACTTTGTTCATTAAACGACTGTGGGAAACTGTATCAAACACCTTGCAGAAGTCAAGAAACACGGCACCTACCTGAGATTCCGTGTCTATGGCCCTCTGAGTCTCGTGAACAAATAGCTCGAGCTGGGTTTCACATGATCGTCTTTATCGAAACCTATGCTGATTCCTAAAGAGTAGATTTCTAGTCTCCAGAAAAGTCATTGTACTCTAACATAATACATTCCAAAATTCTACAACTGATCAACGTCAGAGATATTGGTCTATAGTTCTGCACATCTGTTTGACGTCCCTTCTTGAAAACGGGGATGACCTGTGCCCCTTTCCAATCTTTTGGAACGCTACATTCTTCTAGAGACCTATGGTACACCGCTCCAAGAAGGGGGCGAGTTCCTTCGCGTACTCTGTGTAAAATCGAACTGGTATCCCATCAGATCCAGTGACCTTTCCTCTTTCGAGCGATTTTAATTGTTTTTCTATCTCTCAACCATTTTGTCATCTGTGCAACAATCTAGAGAAGGAACTACAGTGCAGTCTTCCTCTGTGAAACAGCTTTGGAAAAAGAAATTTAGTATTTTGGCCTTTAGTCTGTCACCTCTGGTTCAGTACCATTTTGGTCACACAGTGTCTGGACATTTTGCTTTGATCCACCTACCACTGTGACATAAGACCAAAATTTCTTAGAATTTTCTGCCAAGTCAGTACATAGAACTTTACTTTTGAATTAGTTGAATGCATCTCGCATAGCCTTCCTCACACTACATTTTGCTTCGTGTAATTTTTGTTTATTTGCAAGGCTTCGACTATGTTTATGTTTGCTGTGAAGTTCCCTTTGCTTCCATAGCAGTTTTCTAACTCTGTTGTTGTACCACGGTGGCTCTTTTCCATCTCTTACGATCTTGCTTGGCACATACTCATCTAATGCATATTGTACGATGGTTTTGACTTTGTCCACTTTGCAGTATATTCCTATATTCCACACTTAAAATGAGCTGTTGAAACTTTATAAGCACACATTCAAGGGATACATTGCGCATCTGCTGCAAGTGTCTGCCAGTTCTGTTTTTCCAGCATTTCTGTGACACTCTCTCCCAAGGGTCAAACTAACATGTAACCATCTGCACTGCCCTTCTTCTTACACTTTCAGCGTCTCTTGCTAGCCCTGTTTGATAGAGGTCCCACACATTTGAGCAATATCCTAGGATGGTTCACAGGAGTGTTTTGTAAGCAATCTCCTTGGTATACTTATCACATTTTCCTAGTATCTTACCAATGAACTGAAGTCTGCTAGCAGCTTTACCTAAAACACAGCCTGTGTGACTGTGCCATTTTGTATCTCTACAAACTGTTACATTCAGGTATATGTATGAACTGACTGATCCCAGCCAAGAGTCACTGATATTGTACTGTAGTCATAGAGGATACGACTTTCCTGCCTTTTGTGAAGCACAGAATTTTACATTCCTGAACACTTAAAACTAGCTGTCAAACTTTAAACCACTTGGAAATCTCATCAAGATCTGACTGGATGTTTGTGCAGCATTTTTGGGACAGAACTTCACTATACATGATTGCATCAATTGCAAAAATGTCTGAGGTTAGAATTGTCTGCAACGTCATTAACATAAAAAATGAACACAAAGGATTCTAACACATTTCTCTGTGGTGTACCTGAAGTTACTTCTAATCTGCCGATGACTCTCCGTCTAAGATAATATGCTGTGTCCTCCCTAATAAGAAATCCTCGACCCAGTCACAAATTTTGTTTGCTACTCCATACAACTGTATTGTACTGTACCGTACTGTACTGTAGAATTCCAATGTGCACTCGGTTTGTCTGCCAGGGGGCCTCATCCAAGATGTGGAGGCAGCTATCGAGCGTACGGTGTGCAGTTGTCTGCAAGTAGTTGCTCATGTTGGCACCAACGATGCCAGTCGCTTGGGTCCTGAGACGATCCTCAGTTCATACAGGCAGCTGGCAGATTTGGTGAAGACCGCTGGCCTTGCACGCGGGGTGCAAGCAGAGCACTCTATTTGCAGCATCGTTCCCAGAGTGGATTGGGGTCCTTTGGTTTGGAGCCGAGTGGAGGGTCTCAACCAGAGGCTTCAACGACTCTGTGACGGTCTTGGCTGCAGATTTCTAGACTTGCGCTATTGGGTGGGAAATTGTAGGACGCCCCTAGATAGGTCAGGGGTGCACTATACAAAGGAAGCAGCTACCTGGGTAGCAGAGTACTTGTGGGTGCACATGGGGGTTTTTTAGGCTAGGCAGTAGTGCGAGGTATCCTGATGAACATTCAACCAGTCGACATGCAGGCAGGGAAATCAGGACGCGCTCAGTGTAAAGACACTTCAGCTACCAAGATATTAGCAGTAAATTTTCAGAGTGTTCGGAATAAAGTTCCTGAATTTACTGCCCTCCAAGAAGCGTGTGGCGCGCAAATTATTCTCGGGACTCAGACCTGGCTGAACCCTGAAATAGGAAGTTCTGAAATATTTAGTGAGGGTTGGAACGTGTATCGGAAAGACAGATTATACACCGTAGGAGGTGGTGTCTTCATTGCAGTTGTCAAAAATATTGTGTCTACTGAGGTCGAAGTAGAGTGTGATTGTGAAGTTATCTGAACACGTTTAACAGGGCTAGGAGAAATAAATTTAATTGTTGGGTGTTATTACCGGCTACTAGGTTCCACCATGACAGTTCTAGAATCATTCAAAGGGAGTCTACACTCTGTATTGCAGAAGTACCCGGATCATGCTATATTAGTCGGAGGGGACTTCAACCTACCTAGTATAGACTGGGATGTCTATGGATTCATTACAGGTGGTACAGACAAGCCGTCGTGTGAATTACTTCTGAACACATTATCCGAAAACTGTCTTGAGCAGCTAAATTGACAGCCAACGCGTAATGGAAATATTTTGGATCTGGTACCCTCGAACAGACCAGACCTCATCGACGCGTCAATGTTGAGACAGGGATTAGTGATCATGATGTTGTCATTATGACTATGGTTATGAAAGTTAAAAAGTCAGTCAAGAAGGCTAGGAGAGTATTCTTACTAGAAAGAGCAGATAAGCAATTGTCAGCATCCCACTTAGTAAATGAATCAACCTCATTTACTTCCGGTACAATGGACGTGCAAGAATTATGGGCAAATTTTCAACACATTGTAAATCACGCATTGGACAAGTATGTGCCCAAAAAGAGGGTTACGGACAGAAAAGACCCACCATGTTTTAACAGCGCAATTCGGAGAATGCTCAGGAAGCAAAAACAGTTGCACTCGCGGTACAAGAAAGATCGGGAGAACGAGGACAGGCAAAAGTTAGTAGAGATTCATGCTGCTGTAAAAAGAGCAATGCGCGAACCATACAACCACTACCACTGTCATACCTCAGCAAAAGATCTTGCTGAAAACCCAAGGAAATTCTGGTCTTACGTAAAACTGGTAAGCGGGTCGAAGGCTTCCATCCAGTCACTCACTGATCAGTCTGGCCTGGCAACGGAAGACAGAAAAACGAAAGCTGAAATTTTAAATTTAGCATTTGAGAAATCTTTCACGCAGGAGGATCGTACAAACATACCGCCGTTCGAGTCTTGTACAGATTCCCGTATGGAGGACATAGTGATAGACATCTCTGGGGTTGTGAAGCAGCTGAATGGGTTGAAAATAAATAACTTGCCAGGTCCTGATGGGATCCCAATACGGTTTTACAGAGAGTACTCTACTGTATTGGCTCCTTACTTAGCTTGCATTTATCGTGAATCTCTTGCCCAACGTAAAGTCCCGAGCGACTGGAAAAAAGCACAGGTGACGCCTGTATATAAGAAGGGTAGGAGGACGGATCCTCAAAATTACAGACCAATATCCTTAACATCGGTTTGTTGCAGGATTCTTGAACATATTCTCAGTTTGAATATAATGAATTTCCTTGAAACAGAGAAGTAGCTGTCCATGCATCAGCATGGCTTTAGAAAGCATAGCTCCTACGAAACGCGACTCGCCCTTTTTTCACATGATATCTTGCAAACCATGGATGAAGGGTATCAGACAGATACCATATCCCTAGACTTCCGGAAAGCGTTTGACTCGGTGCCCCAGTGCAGACTCCTAACTGAGGTATGAGCATATGGTATTGGTTCCCAAATATGTGAGTGGCTCGAAGACTTCTTAAGTAATAGAACCCAGTACGTTGTCCTTGATGGTGAGTGTTCGTCGGAGGTGAGGGTATCATCTGGAGTGCCCCAGGGAAGTGTGGTAGGTCCGCTGTTGTTTTCTATAAATGATCTTTTGGATAGGGTGGATAGCAATATGCGGCTGTTTGCTGATGATGCTGTGGTGTACGGGAAGGTGTCGTCGTTGAGTGACTGTAGGAGGATACAAGATAACTTGGACAGGATTTGTGATTGGTGTAAAGAATGGCAGCTAACTCTAAATATAGATAAATGTAAATTAATGCAGATGAATAGGAAAAATAATCCCGTAATGTTTGAATACTCCATTAGTAGGGTAGCGTTTGACACAGTCACGTCGATTAAATACTTGGGCGCAACATTGCAGAGCGATATGAAGTGGGACAAGCATGTAATGGCAGTTGTGGGGAAGGTGGAGAGTCGTCTTCAGTTCGTTGGTAGAATTTTGGGAAGATGTAGTTCATCTGTAAAGGAGACTGCTTATAGAACACTAATACGACCTATTCTTGAGTACTGCTCGAGCGTTTGGGATCCCTATCAGGTCCTACTGAGGGAGGACATAGAAGCAATTCAGAGGCGGGCTGCTAGATTTGTTACTGGTAGGTTTGATCATCATGCGAGTGTTCCGGAAATGCTTCAGGAACTCGGGTGGGAGTCTAGAGGAAATGAGGCGTTCTTTTCGTGAATCGCTACTGAGGAAATTTAGAGAACCAGCATTTGAGGCTTACTGCAGTACAATTTTACTGCCAACTACTTATATTTCGCGGAAAGACCACAAAGATAAGATAAGAGAGATTAGAGCTCGTACAGAGGCATATAGGCAGTCATTTTTCCCTCGTTCTGTTTGGGAGTGGAACAGGGAAAGGAGATGCTAGTTGAGGTACGAGGTACCCTCCGCCACGCACCGTATGGTGGATTGCAGAGTATGTATGTAGATGTAGATGTAGATTCAATAACAAGCACAGGTGTGGTATTGAGTCAAATACTTTTCTGAAGCCAAGAAAAACTGTGTCTGCTGATAATTTTGATTTATGGTTTTCTGGATACCATATGAGAAAAGCACACATCGGGTTTTGCATGACTGATGTTTGTGAAATCCATGCTTGTCTGCATGGAGGAGATATTTCATATATTTCATATAAATCATATATCTATCCTTATTACAGTATTAAATTAGAAAAAATCATTATTAGATACACTCAGTACACAAATGATTTTGTAATTCATTTCATCTCATGCTGTATATACTTTATGGAGTTACAAAGAGGAACAATAACATAATTATGTTTATAAAAGGATATGATCCCAACGTAAAGTTTCTTAAGGCTTTGACTTTAAGAAATTCGCTGAAATGAGATAACTTCTGCTTCACATGGTTTGCAACAGTCAACAGCAGTTCTTTCCCTTGGTGCATCAGAGATGTATCCCAGCATGTAAGTTGCAGCATTTCCTTCAAAACATCAATGAAGCTAGCTGTACTTGATTCTATTCTAAGTATACACTCACTGTCTTGAGTTTTTATATATTCAATGTATTTTTTCCTTAGGAAGTCCCATTTACTGGTAAGCTTTTTGTAGCTAATTTCTATTTCATGTTTTGAGGAGCGTAGTTTTTTATATCCTTCCAAAATTTTCTTTATACTGGAATCTAAATTATCAAAAGAATGTCTCAGTTCATCTATATCCTTCTGGAGCTGCACATTTTGCAGTTCGTTTATGGCCCCAAAGGCTTCACACAGGCCAGAAGCAACTGAAGCACCATGTGTCTGAAAAAAGGCATAAGTATAGTATAGAAGAATGTATAATAAATGTAAAGTACATTAACTATCATTATCCATGTACAAGCAACAATAAATACAAATTACTGCTGGTTATTACTGAAAATGCTGTTTTTCAGTCCTTTTAAGTGATAATAGAGCATACCAAATGCATTCACCAAACAATGTATACTTCATGCAATTAATGTTGTTATCATTAGATATTACTGTAGTCAATGGAAGTATTACACCAAAGCTATAGTCTGATTTAAAGTAGTTGTCACTTGACGTTTGCGCTGCGAAGTTGCGGCGTTGTCACGTCAAGCACTGGCTGGAGGCAGCCGCCTCAGCGCGTCGCTACCCCCGGCGATAGAAAATCGTTTGAAAGCCTGTATCTCCTACAATAAGTAAGTAAAAAAAATTCAAACCCACATATGATGTATATCTCTACAATGTCTCTCAATCTGTCAAATATCTATTCTAAATTTTAATTAGGACAAGAGTTACGTTAATCTGCTTGAAATCATTTAAATTCTCGAATTCGGAAACAGCTTCTAACTTATCACGTCATTACTGAAAAAGTATTAGTGTCACAGCAAAATATTTTTTTCCATTCATTACCAAAATAATGCACTCGGCAAAGAATCCTTAAAAGTTTTCGTAGTGCATTACGTTTCCTGTATACAAATTTCTGAAAACAGCGTTTTTAAGCAACCCTATCAGTACTGAACTCGAAACAAGTACGACTTTTTAAAATCTCTATCTCCTATAAATATTATGTAAACATTTTGAAATTTACGTACAGTATCTGTCTCAGTGGTATCTATAAGCATATCAAATATCTTTTCTTAAATTTAATTAGGGCCGTCGTCACATTAACTATTGTAGTGTGAGAAATTTTCGCGTCCGGAAAAGTTTTCTTCTTTAGATTGCAAATCTCGAAAACTATTACACACATTGAATAACATCTTGGTGTATAAACAAAATGAAATATAATTAAAATTCAATCTAATTTACCGTAAGGAGATGACGAGAGCTGGCCAAACAGTATTTCTTAGTCTCACAACAAGAATAAGAATTAATCGAAATAAATTCACAAACACAATATTTAACGGCAGTAAGTACACTACACACTAATCAGACAATGCGAAAACACCGCTTAATTCAGAGTCAGAGTCAGTGGAACTATCCGTGTCGCTGCTCGTATTGACAGATATAATCAAGTCTTCGACACTTTGCTGTAAGATACCTTCATTGTTCCATGCGGCCTGTATCACTCCTTTCACGTGATGTACTACCTTCTGCCAGTCTTCCGATGTCACAATTTCAACTGCCTCTTTCAAAAGGCGTTCCACTTCGGTTACTGTGAATTTTTTATTTTATGCAGCAATATGCCGTTTAACCTGAGCCCAAATCAGCTCTATTGCGTTGAAATGGCAATGGTAAGGAGGCAATCTGAGCACTTTATGCCCGTATTTTTTTGCTACTTCATCCACAATGTAAGTCGGGTTCTTTGGCTTCTGTTGCGATACAAGTTCTAATAATTCTGCCCTTGTCAAATTACTGTCGAACTGTACCTTATGTTTCTGTAACCAGCTAACAATGTCGTTTTTCCTCGTTGCCTTTGTGGGTGCTTTATCTTGTATTACTGAGTGATAAGGAGCGTTATCCATAACAATGATACAGTTTTTTGTTAAGTTCTGGAGTACACAGTCTTCAAACCATTTCACAAAAGTATTGTGGTTCATCTCTTCGTGGCAGTCGGAGGTCTTACTTGAACTGAATAGCAGCAGACAATTTGGAATGAAACCTTTTGAATTTCCGGCATGTGCTACAATTATCCTTTCTCCTCTGCCTATCGGAGCTGCCATACTACCGCTGATGGTACCGACTGTCCAGCCTTTTTTTAAACTGTGTCCTGCATTCACCCACGTTTCATCAAGCCAAACGATATCATTAAAATGTGTCCCCACTAATTCTCTAAGAAAGCGGCATCGCCAGGCTGCAATATCTTGGCGTTCCATTAGTAACTTTCTGCCAGAGATGGATTTATAGCGGAATCCTAACATTTTCACGACCCGTAACAAAGACGATTTACTACCCTAAAAGAGGTCAGCCGCTGTGAGGGTAGCATGTAGTTTTTTGAGTGTTGGATACTCCTTGCTCGAATAAAATGCATATATTTGACGAATGGCATCTTCCTGAAAAGAGTCAAGTTTTGTAACCCTCTTCTCTAGTCGCCACTTTTTCCCAGGTGTCTCCAATTTAGATGATTCACTTGAGCCTTCTTTCATGAATTTCTCCTTGCAGATTCTTATTACTGATCGTTCGCTATCTTGCAGAGCAGCTGCAGTTCGCTCCACCACCTTATCCAAAGGAACGAGAGGCCCTCCTGCATCCCTCTCTCTCTCAAAATACTCCCTTAAGAACACACGTATTCACACGCCTGACTGCGTATAACGACGCCATGTCCGCTACTTTTTGGAGGTTTCCGGCCTCCCTCTCTTGCGACTGCTTTCATGAGACATCGTAAACACACGAAGCCACAAGTCACTCAAGTCTCTCACCCGCACGTCTACAACGGCTCGCTGAGGACTGGCTGGCACAATGCCTCAGTCAGCTCAGCAGAGCGAAGTGGCAACGCAGTGGCAGCCGACAGCGCCGGCTGCCATTGGTTTACTGGTGGCGGGAGCCCTGCAGCCCGTTGCCTGTCAAGTGACAACTACTTTAAATCAGACTATAGTGTCTATGATACCATCATTTTGACCCTCTCCGATTTTTCTGTGGTACGGTCTACAAAATCCCGTGTGTGTGTGTGTGTGTGTGTGTGTGTGTGTGTGTGTGTGTGTGTGTGTGTGTGTGCATTCAGAAATTCATTAAATTCATAGAGATGTATGGGATGGCTATTACTTACTATCAGGAAAAACAAATCCTAGTAAAGCAAACAGATACACTCAAAAATAAAGATGGCAGGTTTATTCCTAATTTTGGATAACACATGTTCCTCCACAGCACAAAGGAAATAATTGATGGAAGAGGCAGTTATTTTGAAGCCAGGAGGAAAGGTTGACACAGATGAATGCACAAAATCTTTCAACAGAACACCAGTTATAACTTTTATGATATGAGCCCGTTGGTCATCACTGCATATTTGAGGTGAGTCATGACCCGCCTATTTAATTAATATTTACAAACCATTAAGATGAGAAAGACTTGTATCAACATGTCCAATCAAATTAATGATTCAGTTTTTCTGTACAATATACTGACAAATGACCCAATTACTTTTTACAAGTGTTGACTTTAGATGTGCACAGTATCTCAACTCCAACAACCTAGCCATCACAATACTGTGCAGAAGAACATAAATGTTAACCCAGCTGGTCATCTGGAGATGTGTGTTCTATGATCTCCCCAGCAAAACCTCATAAACCATGTTATGATGAATTGATTTGTACATCACAAAAGATCTTTACAGTAAGAATAGGAGATATATTAACCGTCATTGACAATTTTCACATTTGTGAAAACAGTCAAAAAATTGTAACATCTGTTTCTTCATTTATTTATCTACACTTGATTTCCAAGACATGTTAAGAGTAGACAGAAGAGATTTTCAAGAGGGCCACAGAGAAAGAGCGAGAAAGAGAAAGTGAGAGAGAGAGAGAGAAAAAATCACAGGTATTTGTCATGCACAAACTGTGTATACTGTTCTAACACAATATGTTTTTAAAGAAGGGAAACTCCAGCCTGGAATATCAACAATTATTTTTAAATGTACATAAACATTAGTATTTATTTTTGTCAGTTCCACTGTGCGTTTCAGAAAATGTCTTGTGTTTATTGAAAATCCAAAAGACCTGCCATAGATTTCATTTCATAAATGACAAATTGTGAACAATCTTATCAAATACTCTTAGTGTGATAAATTGTCATTTCCTTTTACATTCAAGTAACCACTATTTCATTCTGCTGTCATAAAGAGCGCCAAAAGAATAGTATGCATGTTGTCTTTTTTGTTGACAGGCCTCCTTTTTTGACAGTAGTAGTTATACAACTAATATAGGTTACATATTGTCTTTTGCAACTGTGACAAAAGTCTTATTTATATCATACACAATTCAGATCTTTTGTTTCCTACTTCATTCCTAATGCTTTTTCACATATAGGTGCTCGATTTTTACAACACTTCACTTTCCTGACATTGGATATATTTTTGTTTTACACAACATGAAAACAAAGATATATCCAGTATCAGTAACGTACAATGTTCTAAAAATTGAGCACCTGTGTATGGAAGAAAATTAGGAATGAAGTAGGAAGCAAAAAATCTGACCACTGAAGATGCTCTGAAATAAAGTGAAATGCATATTGTCTATGATTTTATTACAGTCTTAAAAGACTGTTACTTGTGGAATGTGATGCACTATTTCCGTTTGTTTTCATCAGCGAAAGTTACTGAACCTTTAACAAATATTACACATTCCCACCTACTCACAAATCTGAATATAATAAAGTTTCATTTGCCAGAACATTCATTCTGAATCTTTTGAATGTAAGCTAAAATTGTGACAGCAGTCATAGGTTTATGAGTAGCAGAATTTACTATTATTCTTTTCATAAATGATTTGCTAGGTGTAGTGCAACAAAGAGGCCACTGAGAAAGCCGAGAAACCATTCCTAGAAATACAGAGTAAGCAATGAGAGGATTTTGATAGCAAACTGGAAGGTGAATTCTGTGTCAGACAAAACTGAAGGAAGGAGGGAAGCTATTACAAAGATTGTCGACAGGGGTAGGAAGGTGGCTGAAAAATGAAAACTGGTAGAAATGCTGGTAGAAAGAGGAGACAGACAATTGTTGCATACATGAAAAACAAATTTTGATGGCGACCAGTACAAAACAGTTTCTCCAGCATGAAGCAGTAATATGCACTTTGATGAGCTTTTAATATTAGGCTGGAGATGGCACTGATAATGGCTGACTTAGAGCAAGTCATGCTGTGTTAGAGCAAGTTGTGCTGTCATAGTCAGGCCTGCCAGTAGTCACAGTTTCACAAGAGACAGCCAATACCTTAACAAAACAGAGAAGGTATTTGGAGCTGATTAGAAACAGCAAAGAGAAAAAGAGTTTCACGCCACAAATAGTCAAATATCTGTCATCATCAGGAAACCTATGCCTGTTTAGGATAAATTGTGAAAGTAAGTTCTACTCTTTAAAAAAATGTCTCTTAACACTCCAAAATTTTCTCAGGTTTGGCTACAATAAATAGATTCCAACACAGCAAATGCAAGCCTACTAAGAATCAAAAGGAAAAAGTCATAAAAATGTAACTTTAAAATTCACATAAATCTAACAAATCTTCATCAAAACATGGATAAAAAAAGTGTATCAACTGCAAGTTTACTTTCAGTCTTTAATAGCACAGCAGTGTGCATCCCACAACAATGCTGCAGATGGACAAAAACTCAGCATTCAATATTATCTTTCTACGAAAAGATCACCTGTTATTGTAGAAACTCCTTACATGGTCGGGGAATATGCATTTGTATGACTACCACCACCCCCCCTTCCGCCCCCCCCCCCCCCCAATCCAACCCAAAAATGATTGTGGTATCCAGATATACAAATTCTAGAGATGACATCAGCACTATTGTCATAAATATTCTTCACAATTCTAGCATGTCGTAACTGGTCAACAGTACAACAAAGGTAAATAAAACTTCACACCAATAATTATTTATACACTGACAGGGAACATTGTGATTTGTTTGTAACAGATCTTGAACTTTCAGATCATTTCTGCAAAACAATAAAAGTAACAGTTGGCTTTGGGAAATTCCACCAAATTTCATACCTAACACTGAGGTTTTACAAATTTTAAGACTCAGATTTGTACTGATAATCTAAAACTGGACTAAGTGTACATAAAAAACAATGTAAATGCAAAGCTCTCTAAAATTGAATTCTGATTAATTCACAAATATACATATCAGTAACAATGTTCAGTTTAAACAGCCAGATAACACACATTAGAAAGACCCTTAAAAATTAGACTGGTACAAAAGGTCGGAGCATTTTTCTATAAGTTTAATAAAACAACAGATACACAAAACAGAGACTTAAGTCATCAATAATACGAGGTGCATTCAAGTTCTAAGGCCTCCGATTTTTTTTCTCCGGACTGGAAAGAGATAGAAACATGCGCAACAGCGAGGGTGTAATCCTTACCCATTGCGTTCCAAAGGGCACTACGGTAACAGGTGCATCCTACGAAAATGTTTTGAAGAACAAATTCCTTCCTGCACTGCAACAAAAACGTCTGGGAAGGGCTGCGCGTGTGCTGTTTCACCAAGACAACGCACCCGCACATCGAGCTAACGTTACGCAACAGTTTCTTCGTGATAACAAATTTGAAGTGATTCCTCATGCTCCCTACTCACCTGACCTGGCTCCTAGCGACTTTTGGCTTTTTCCAACAATGAAAGACACTCTCCGTGGCCGCACATTCACCAGCCGTGCTGCTATTGCCTCAGCGATTTTCCAGTGGTCAAAACAGACTCCTAAAGAAGCCTTCACCACTGCCATGGAATCATGGCGTCAGCGTTGTGAAAAATGTGTACGTCTGCAGGGCGATTACGTCGAGAAGTAACACCAGTTTCATCGACTTCGGGTGAGTAGTTAATTAGAAAAAAAATCAGAGGCCTTAGAACTTGAATGCACCTCGTATATTCTTTTACACTATTTACAACAGTCTGCCAATACAAGGATAACTTTTCGATTCTGTGACTGTAGGAATTACATGGTTTTGAGGCAAAAAAGTCATTGAGCCATGTTTGGAGCACAGTTTCATCCAGAAAGGAAGTTCCTTGGAGGTTGTTCAATAGACAGCAGAAAACGTGAAACACTGAGGTCGCAAGATTAGATGAATAATGGTTGGTTGGTTAGTTGGTTTGTGGGATTAAAGGGACCAGACTGCGATGGTCATCGGTCCCTTGTTCCAAAAAAATTAAAACCGCCCAAAGAGAATAAAAACGAACAGCAGGAGAGAGGTCAGACGACACGAGACAAGAAAGACGCCGACAGAGATCGGCCAAAACAAATTAAAACATACAGAGTGTGACGGTGGTTGGCCGACCATAGAGAAAAAAAAGAGGAAAAGCCAACCACCAAAAACACATTAAAAACTCAGGTGAAAATCAGAGGCTAAAAGCCAGAATCAACACTAAAAAACATAAACACTCAGATTAAACGATAAAAACCCCCTGCCCGAATAAAACGCAAAACTAAGTCCACCATGGCAGAGTCATCTAGTAAAAGTGCAGAGAGCGTGTCAGGCAGGGCAAACGTCTGCCTGAGCACAGATAAAAGTGGACAGTCCAACAAAATGTGGACCACTGTCAATGCCGAGCCGCAACGACAGAGAGGAGGGACCTCACGGCACAATAAGTGGCCTTGGGTCATCCGTGTGTGCCCAATACGCAGTCGGCAGAGGACGACAGACTCCTTGCGAGAGACTCACAAGGAGGAGTGCCACACAGTCGTCGTCTCCTTGATGGCACGGAGTTTGTTAAGGGTGGCCAGACTGCGCCATTCAGCGTCCCAAAGCGAGATAACTTTGCGGCGGAAGACTGCCCTCAAATCAGTCTCCGAAAGGCCAATGATTAGAGTTTGGCCAGGCGGTCAACAATTTCATTGCCTGGGATACCGACATGCCCGGGGGTCCACACAAAGACCACAGAGCGGCCGCAACGCGCAAGAGTATGCAGGGACTCATGGATAGCCATCACCAGACGAGAACGAGGAAAACACTGGTCAAGAGCTCGTAAACTGCTTAGGGAATCACTACAGATAATGAAGGACTCACCTGAGCAGGAGTGGATATACTCTAGGGCTCGAAAGATGGCGACCAGTTCAGCAGTGTAAACGCTGCAGCCAGCCGGCAAGGAACGTTGTTTGGAACGGTCCCCTAGAGTTAGCGCATAACCGACTTGACCAGCAACCATCGAGCCATCAGTGTAAACAATGCCAGAGCCCTGATAGGTGGCCAGGATGGAATAAAAACGGCGGCGGAAGGCCGCTGGAGGGACTGAGTCCTTCAGGCCCTGTTCCAAGTCGAGCCGAAGGCAAGGGCGAGGCACACACCACGGGGGTGTACGCAGAGGTTCCCGGAAAGGAGGTGGAACAGGGAAAAACCCAAGCCCGGAGAGAAGTTCCTTGACGCGTACGGTGATCAGACAACCCGACGGGGCCGATGGTCTGGCAGATGGATGACTGACTGCGGGAACAGGACACGGTAATTTGGATGCCCGGGCAAGCTAAAAACATGGGCAGCATAAGCAGCCAGGAATTGCTGGCATCGTAACCGCAGTGGAGGGACACCTGCCTCCACTAGTATGCTGTCCACAGGGCTGGTGCGGAAAGCACCAGTAGCAAGGCCTATTCCGCTGTGGAGAATGGGGTCCAGCACCCGCAATGCAGATGGGGAAGCAGAGCCATAAGCCAGGCTCCCATAATCCAGACGGGACTGGATTAACGCTCGGTAGAGCCGTAACAGGGTAGACCTGTCGGCGCCCCAGCTGGTGTGGCTCAAGTATCTCAGAGCATTTAGATGCCACCAACACGTCTGTTTAAGCTGCCGAATATGAGGCAGCCAAGTCAACCGGGCATCAAAGAGTACACCCAAAAACCTGTGGGTCTCCACCACAGCAAAAAGTCCGCCGCCAAGATAAAGCCGTGGTTCGGGATGGACCGTTCGGCGCCGGCAGAAATGCATAACGCGGGTCTTGGCAGCTGAAAACTGAAAACCATGCGCTACAGCTCAAGACTGCGCCTTGCGGATTGCACCCTGTAGCTGACGTTCAGCAGCTGCAATGCCAATAGAGCTGTAGTAAAGGCAGAAGTCGTCAGCATACGGGGAAGCGGAGACAGAATTTCCCACAGCCGCAGCGAGCCCGTTAATGGCTATTAAAAACAGGCAGACACTTAAAACAGAACCCTGTGGCACGCCGTTGTCCTGGACGTGGGAGGAACTATATGAGGCTGCGACTTGCACGCGGAAGGTACGATACGACAGAAAATTGCGGATAAAGATCGGCAGAGGGGCCCCAAAGAGCCCATCCATGAAGCATAGAAAGGATGTGATGACACCATGTCGTATCATACGCCTTCCGCATGTCGAAAAAGACAGCGACCAGGTGCTGACAGTGGGCAAAGGCAGTACGGATGGCCGACTCCAGGCTCACCAGATTGTCGGTGGCGGAGCGGCCTTTACGGAACCCACCCTGAGACGGAGCCAGAAAGCCCCGAGACTCCAGTACCCAATTCAAGTGCCGGCTCACCATCTGTTCAATCAACTTGCAAAGAACGTTGGTGAGGCTAATGGGACAGTAGCTGTCCACCTCCAAAGGGTTCTTGTCCGGTTTCAGAATGGGGATAACAATACTTTCCCACCATTGCAACGGAAACTCACCCTCGACCCAAATACGGTTGTAAAGGTCGAGGAGGCGTCGCTGGCAGTCCACTGAAAGGTGTTTCAGCATCTGACAGTGGATGCCATCTGGCCCAGGAGCGGTATCAGGGCAAGCGGCTAGGGCACTGTGAAATTCCCACTCACTGAATGGAGCATTGTATGATTCTGGGTGGTGGGTGCGAAACGAAAGGCTCCGACGTTCCATCCGCTCTTGAATGGAGCGGAAGGCCTGGGGGTAATTCGCAGAAGCGGAACTCATAGCAAAATGCTCTGCTAAGTGGTTGGCAATCACGTCGGAGTCAGTACAAACTGCTCCAATCAGTGAGAGCGCAGGGACGCTGACAGGGGTCCGATAGCTGTAGACGCGTCGAATCTTGGCCCAGACCTGCGATGGAGCGACATGGAGTCCAATGGTGGACACATACCGCTCCCAGCACTCCTTCTTGCCTTGGCGGATAAGGAGGCGGGCCCGCGCACGCAGCCGTTTGAAGGCGATAAGGTGGTCTATGGAGGGATGTCGCTTGTGATGCTGGAGAACCCACCGGCGATCTTTAATCGCTTCAGCGATCTCAGGCGACCACCAAGGCACAGCCCTCTGCCGAGGGGACCCAGAAGAATGGGGAATGGCAGATTCGGTGGCAGTAACGATGCCAGTGGTGACCGATTGAACCACCGCATCAATGACATCACTAGAGAGAGGCGCAATAGCGGCAGTGGAGGAAAACAAGTCCCAGTCAGCCTTATTCATAGCCCATCTGCTGGGGCGCCCAGAAGAGTGACATGGTGGCAGTGACAGAAGGATCGAAAAGTGGTCACTGCCACACAAGTCGTCATGCACACTCCATTGGACAGACGGTAAGAGGCGAGGGCTACAGATCAAAAGGTCGATGGCGGAGTATGTGCCATGCGCCACGCTGAAGTGCGTGAAGGAACCATCATTTAGAAGTGAAAGATCGAGCTGTGCCAATAAATGCTCAATGGTGGCGCCTTGACCTGTTGCCACTGACCCACCCCACAGAGGGTTATGGGCATTGAAGTCGCCCAGTAACAAGAAAGGTGGTGGCAATTGGGCTATCAGTGCAGCCAGGACATGCAGCGCGACATCACCATCCGGTGGAAGGTAAATACTGCAGACGGTAATAGCCTGTGGCGTCCACACCCTAACAGCGACAGCCTCTAAAGCTGTTTGTAGAGGGACAGACTCGCTGTGAAGAGAGTTAAGGACATAGATGCAGATGCCACCAGACACCCTTTCATAAGCTGCTCGGTTCTTATAATAACCCCGAAAGCCATGGAGGGTGGGGGTGCGCATTGCTGGAAACCAAGTTTCCTGCAGAACAATGCAGAGGAAAGGATGAAGGCTGATAAGTTGGCGGAGCTCAGCTAGATGGTGGAAGAAACCGCTGCAGTTCCACTGGAGGATGGTGTTGTCCATGGCTGAGAAAGGCGTGACGGGACTGGGAAGGCAGATTACGCCGTTGGGTCACCTGCTGCCTCCGATTGAGCACCTGTGCTAGTGCTATCCATGGCGTCTGAGGGACCGGCAAGATCGAGGTCCTCAGCGGACGCCAGAATCTCCACCTCGTCCTCAGACGCAGAGCTTGTAGGAAGCGGTGGGACGGGTGCCACCGCAATGTCGGTATTCTTGGAGACGTTCTTCTGTTTCTGTTTCCCTTGTTGTGCCTTCGGTGGTTCAGGCTTGGAGGGCTTCACAGGGTCAGTCTCAGGGACGGACGACGACCGTGAGGCCCTACGACCAGGGACTGGTGGTTGTTTGAGCCACTTGCGGGTGTCTGCTGTGCCGCTGGTCGGAACTTGCGAAGGGAGGTCCCCAAGGGACCCCTTCCTTGCAAGAGTAGCCGAAGAAGTCTTACGCTTCTCCGGTTGGGAAGGGGGAACTGATGTCCCAGATTGTTGGGGGGATGTTGCTCCTGAAGTAGATGGAGCAGGAGCAACGGTTTGTGAAGTGCCCCCCCCCCCCCCCCCCCCCCATAAGCAAGGGGGCTGGTGGATGCTGACCGATCTTAGAGCCGATTCGTGATGATGGGAGAACCGTCGTTGCAGCAGCGGCGTAGGTTGACGTCATTGCCACAGGATGGAGCCGCTCGTATTTCCGTCTAGCCTCGGGGTAGGTCAGGCGGTCCAGGGTCTTATATTCCATTATCTTCCTTTCTTTCTGGAATATCCTACAGTCCGGCAAGCAGGGGGAATGGTGTTCTCCGCAGTTAACACAGATAGGAGACGGGGCACATGGAGTATCAGGATGCGATGGACGTCCACAATCCCGACACGTGATGCTGGAAGTACAGCGAGATGACATGTTCCTGAACTTCCAGCATTTAAAACATCGCATCGGAGGAGGGATATATGGCTTCACATCACAACGGTAAACCATCACCTTAACCTTTTCGGGTAAGACATCACCCTCAAAGGCCAAGATGAAGGCACCGGTGGCTACCTGATTATCCCTCGGACCCCGATGGACGCGCCGGATGAAGTGAACACCTCGTCGTTCTAGGTTGGCGCGTAGTTCATCATCGGACTGCAGAAGAAGATCCCTGTGGAATATAATACCCTGGACCACGTTGAGACTCTTATGGGGCATGATGCTAACTGAAACATCCCCCAACTTGTCACAAGCGAGCAACCTCCGTGATTGGGCAGAGGATGCTGTTTTGATGAGAACTGCCCCAGAGCGCATTTTGGACAAGCCCTCCACCTCCCCGAACTTGTCCTCTAAATGCTCCACAAAAATCTGAGGCTTGGTTTGCATAAAAGATTCACCATCGACCCGCGAACAGACACGGTACCGGGGTGAATAATCTCCACTGCTGTCTTTAGCCACGCGTTCCTCCCATGGAGTGGCCAGGGAGGGAAATGATCTTGGATCGAATTGCTTGCCGTTGAGGTTAGACCTCGATCGCTTATAGACTGCTGGGGGAGGCCCACCAGCGAGAGATGATGTACCACGCTTCATTGCGGGTCATCCGCCCTGATGCCACCCACTCCGACCAGGGGCTCTCCCCACGGGCGCCACCCAGCCACAGCAAAGACCACCTGGCAGGATGGCCTTTGCCGGGAGTCCCGATGCCCCAGAGGGATAGGCATCTACTCCTCGGCATACGTGGGGAGGTAGCAGCTCAGGCATCAGCAGTGTGATCCCTGTGTAGTCAGGGGGCTACCACCAAGAGGGTACATGACAACCCCACCACAACGGACTGGCTACCGTGCTGGATGTCGGGTGTCGAAATATCCATGTACATCACGAGGACAAAGATGGAAGTGCCACAATGGAGGGAATGTATGCTATCCGGAACACACTTCAGCGGACGTGGCCGGAAGCTCGATGTACATCCAACTCCGTGACAATACTGGGTGTGCCAGATCTGAGGGCAAGATGTATGTAAGATGCACCACGTAAGGCGTCCTTCCCCAAATGGTACGCACTAACGGAAAATTTTGAAATGTAGTGGTCAAACCCCTTAGGGGACCATCATATTAAAGGCCGAAACAGTTGAGACTCCTTTTAGTCACCTCTTACGACAGGCAGGAATACCGCGGGCCTATTCTTACCCCCGAACCCGCAGGGGGGGAGATGAATAATGCTGGTGCAGAATGATTTAAACCAACTCCTGTATAGTGTTTTTTGCCAGTTTAGTAGAATGTGGGTGGGTGTTATCATGGAGTAGCATCACTTTTTGGAGTCTTCCTTGTAGTCGTTCTTGGACTGCATCTGCAAAACATCTCAGTCATTGACAATAAATGTCAGTAGTGATGGTTACACCTCAGGGAAGAAATTCATAGTACAACATCACTGTTCCACCAGATGCATAACCACACTTGCCCCAAGTTTCCCCAACTGAAATTTCCTAAGATTTCCCTATTTCCAGACAAGTTTTAGCATTTTCCCCTGATAAATTTTGAGATCTCAAGGTAAAGTAAAAATATAAGTTGACAAAAAATGTTAGATGGAGAAAGCAAACCAAATGGTATATGTGTTTCATTAAGACCACTGTGGTTATTTTATTTCAATAAAACAAAATACATTTGGTGACAAAAATACACATTTCTTTGGAGTCGCAAGACAGATTTAAAATACCTTTACTGATTTCAGAAAGAATCTCGGAAAACATAGGTGTCTTGAAAGAAGTGTATAAGGCAGGGAAGAGTTGTGTAAGCCAACACTATAGGTGACCACCAATAAAATGTTGGTTCTACTACATCCGTTATTGTCAGTTATCACCCACTGTGTTATGTTTATTATTTTACAGGTATTGTGTGATTTTTCTTTCAAGAAATATCTCAGTACATAGCATACAAACTGCCAGCGACTGCCACAATTTTCTTCTTCTTATCATCCATACTTTCTATTATACAAACTACTTTCGAGGAGCCAAAATGTACTATAATAAATAAAATGTCTATAAAATGCCACACTGTAAAACTACTTGCGGTGAGACAGCTGCAGTACCTGAAATCCATCACCTGTGGCTTCTGGCCTGCCGCGGAGCACCCACTCCCAGGTCCATGGAAAAAACACATAAATCCACTACACTATGCCAGACAGAAATAGATCCAGCCTGCAGGCATATCAGTGAGACTAGATCCAATGGGCAGGGCTTGGACATTAGTGGCAGAAATGGCCTGCAGTTTTGGCCCATCATGGGAGTCCACTCGTGTAGCCAGTTTATCACGTGTCACAGACACCATGTTGATGAAATGAGACTACAGTGATCAATTCATGCAACAGATACCTCGCCCTGATACTCTGAGAATCAGGTACAAATAAGGATAGGTAGTAATTCTCCCAAAAGAATATTGCTGAGCCGCAGACAGGCATGTAGAAAAGACAACTACACTCTCACAACTAAATTTTCAGCCATAGCCTTTGTCAGAAAATGAGAGCACATAAATAATCACACAATCTCTCAGACACAACTCATGCACACCTGACCGACGTGTCTGACCACTGAGAATCAGAGCCAAACAAACCACTGCCTCTCATCTGCAGCTGCTAGGCTAGCGACAAGAAGTGGTGGCAGCACTGACTGCAAGCTGAGAGGAGTGGTAGGAAGGGGAGAAGCAGTAAGAATGAGGGAGTAGGGAAGAGGCACCCAGCCAGCTATGATGCATGATATCTCATAAACAAACCATTTCATCTGCTGAGACAAAAATGAGATTTTTCCAGTGTTTTTTTTTTTTTTTTTCAAATTTCCCTGATATTTCCCTGACATGTTTGAACTTCCCCAATTTCCAGAACTTGTGGCAACCATGATAACATTTTCTTTTGTGGGGGGGTCAGGTCACTGTACCAGTTTTCTTTTGTACCGGTGTTGTTTTGGCTCAATCATTCAACCTCTTATCATCACCAGTCATGATACAGTACAGGAATGGTTGGTATGGTTCATGAGCCAATTGATGACAAAAAAGCAGAGATACACATATGGCCAGCCATTGATTTTTGTGATTTTGGCTTAGAGCACGCAGTACCCATACACCCAAGTTTTGAACTTTCCTCACTGCGTGCAAATTTTGCATAATGTTGGAATGATCACAGTTCATCACATTTGCCAGTTCTTCAGTACACTGATGTGGAGCATTGTGGATTAATGCATTTAAACAAGATCTTCTTGAATGTGGAGAGTCACTAATGTCAAAACTATCCTCTTTAAAACGAGAAAACCATTTTCCTTGCCGTGCTCTCTTTGCCATGCTCTTTCCAATGGCATTATCCCAATACATGGGACAAATGTTTCTGGCTACCTCCACTGCTTTTGCCCCTCTACTGAACTCAAATGGAAGAACATGTCAGAAATGTTCCTATTTCTTCATTTGGCACTCCATTTTCTAGTGTCCACATCTTCATCCACTGACTACAAATGATAAAACAGAAAAAAGTAAACAAAGAGCAACAGGGAACTTAAATAAGGAATGACAATTGATAAAAAAAAATACCACAGCAAGTGGAGCATACCAACATGCAAAACAAACACGCTATGAATTTGTGCACCAACCTAATATTTAGGCACCAAAACACGAAAGGAGCCATTCTGAGACACAGTCCCCAATTTTTAATCATGTTAAAGATTGCAACAATTCATAAAAAATAAAATAAAATGAATTTAATGCTGAAAATAAAAGCAAAGCTGTCAGGATGGCATAAAGCAGGAAAGACAAATAGATATATAAAAGTTTAAAGGCTGAAGATAATTTACAACAATTAATAACCAATAGGAGGCATAAAAATGTGTAAACACGTATTTTTCCAGTATTGTAGAGAAATTAAAATTATGTATTTTTCAAACAAAATAATAATAATAATAATAATAATAATAATAATAATAATAATGCAATAAGTACAGTGGCAGTGTCACCCAACATGGAGAAATGAAGCAGAGTATCATGAAAACAGAAAAACAAGAAAAGGCAATATGTATAAATGAAGACCAATCAGATAAGATAATAAACTGTCCCTCACTCCAAGAAGAGAGAGAACAATACAAACATGTATCTGTGGTGCCATCATTCTCAAAAGTAACAAACACATCTAATGAAGGGTTTCACAGCTAGTGTTTATCTCCGTGAAGACATTCTTTTTATGGGAATTAAGCCATGTTCGAAAGTATGTTTCTATGCAAAAAAAAATTCATCTCTTCAACAGAAGACATCCTTAGAGATAAAGATTTTCAAGTTTAAAGTCCTTTTGCTAGACAAAGCTGCTGGACTGTTTATTAATAACCATGCAAAGGTCGACTTGTGATGTTATTTGCCCACTGCAAAAATTGTGAAGTCGCACCAATGTGTGTTCTTTAACTTGTACAGCAGAAGAGTTGTCACTGTTTGCTGCACTTAACAATAAAGCTCACAACTTGTCTAGTTACAGTCGTGCCCCCTCTTCTCTTAAAGCTGTTTTTGTGCTACTTAATTCCTATGGGCTCTGTGTACAGCCTAGTATATAGTTGATAATATTTTATGGTGAAAAAATCAAATTTCATAGTTCCTGGTCCCAGTGCATGATCTGCTACTGCCAATTTATCAAATTTGCCCAGACGACAACTGAACTGACAACAATTGAACTTGTGTTATTTAAGACAGATGTTTATGCTTTTTTGTAAGTTTCTTTGTACACTTGACTAATTTAAAATATATTTTGTCTAATTCTGCTATTGCAAGTTGTGGGCGTAAAACCTTTGAAGCATTCTCACTCACACTTTTCTTGTTGGTTTAAATACTGTGTCAATACCGCTATCGCATTAGAACTACTGATGCAATCTCCATCCTTCTTCACATACGGGAAGAAAACTTTTCTTCTAGCTGATTCTTTTTTGCCAGAAGTTCCATACCTTTTCATGATTTAGTGTTTGCTTAATTTTTCATCAGAATAACCACTTCTTCTGAAACAAATTCGTAAGGGATGGAGCTCTTACTCCAAGTGGCTTACAGATTCTTCAGGCCTGATCTACCAATGTCTTAATTACTCCTCTTTTGTGCTTGGGATGAAGACTGGAATTTTTGTCAAGGTACCTATCTACCCATATGAGTTGGCTTTCTGTAGACTTCTATGTACTTTTACATCTAAAAATAAATCTGACCTCTTTTCTCTTTTCCCACTGTGAACATATTACACTGCCTGACAAAAAAGTGAAGCACCCAGAAGGAGAAGAGGAAACAAAATGAAACTTCACCATTTGGGAGGGTACGTGATGCTATGTCATCAATAATAAAATTGAGTAAAATTAACAAAGAACTTCACATTATGAGCCTACTTATCAGTATGACGATGCACCCATCTGGCCTGGATGTGTGTACTGATTCAGTTGAGAAGGGTATTACAAAGCAGTTGTAGTCTCTCCTGAGACAATCTGGAAACTGGTCCTCAATATCTTTGATACTGACACTGGGATGGATTTAACATCTTAGCTCGTCCCACACATTACTGTATTTCAGAGATAGAGCTGGGAACCTTACTGGCCATGGGAGTACCCCAACAGGAAGTGTTGGGGAGTGAGTACCAGGTCATTAGCATTGCAAAGCCCAGTGCAGGGTTGGCTCAGGTGACTGACAGCATAGGGAAGCTATGTACGAATTTTACAAAGGAGGATCAGGTAGTGATAGTGGGTGGAGCAGGGAACAGTATTGATAGGGACAAGGAATATTATATAGGTGGTGACCTGGTAAAGATGGCTACTCAAACTGGTGGCACTAATGTGCATTTCATGCAACTGTTTCAGTATCATGTTAGGCCTCATCTTAATGCGTCTGTTAGGCGTGGGTAACATGGGGTTGAGGAGTGCGCTGATGGCAGAGAGCATGTTTCACATCTCACTGGTGCCAGTTGGGTCTATTAGTAGATTGGGTTTCACTAGGCATGGCATGCACCTAAATAGGTATGGGAAGGGAAGGCTGACAAAGCTTACAGGTGACAGTGTAAGGGATGGTGGTGGGATCACTCATGGAAAAATTCCTGTAGTAGTTGGTGTTAGAGCTGCACCTTTCTTAGATTGAAGTCAGCTGACAGGTATACCAGCTTAAAGGAAGTCCCTCTAACTAAGGGATCACCTTCAGGGGATGTCATGTTTCCACGTAGAGAAGGAATTAGCATATTTCATCAAAATATAAGAGGTATTAGAGATAAAATTAGTGAACTGCTTATGGATTGAAATTATTGGATGTCAGAGCACCACTTAAATAAGACAGTTCAGAGGCTTCCTTTGCCAGGATACAGATTAGCTGGTTATTTTTCAAAGAGTTCCTTGTGGGGTGGGAGAGTGGCTATGTAAAAAAAAAAAAAAAAAAAAAAAACAGTATTCCATTCGAGTCCATAGATGTATCACAGCACAGCACTGGACAGAAATTTGAATGTTGTGCAGAGGCAGTTGAATTTAGTGAAGCTAAACTAAGTGTTGTTGTTTATAGGTCCCCTAACTCTGACTTCAGAGCATTTCTGTTCAAGCTAGAGAGGGTTCTTGATTCACTTTGAAGGAAGTACCAGAAATTATTTATATGTGGTGACTTCACTATAAATTTTGTACATGATGGTGCAAGGAAAAGGAAGTTGGTAGATCTCCTAAATTCATATGATCTGATGCAGACTGTGTTTTTTCAAACTAGGGTGCAGGGGAACAGTAGCACAGTCACAGACAATATTTTTATTCATTCTTCATTACTAGATGGGCAATCTGTTAGTAAAAGGGTGAATGGCCTTTCAGACCATGGTGCACAAATTTTAACACTAAAAGGCTTTTGTAGTTGAACAAATGTCACATACAGTTCCAAACTATGTACAAAAGTTAATCCAACAGCAATAGAGAGTTTTTTAAACCTTCTCAAGGAAGAAGAGTGGCAGGATGTTTGTAATACTGATAGCATAGATGATAAATATAATGCTTTCCTAAACACATTTCTCATGCTCTTTGAGAGTTGCTTTCCATTAGAATATTCTAAATGGCTTCCTAGCAGTAGTATGCAGCCCGAGTGGCTGACTAGTGGGATAAGAATATCATGTAGAACAAAGCAGGAATTATATCAAAATGTTAGAAGTAGTCACAATTAAGCTACAGTAGCCCTTTACAAACAGTACTGTAAGGTGCTTAAAAATGCTATTAGGAAGGCAAAGAGTATGTGGTATGCAAATAGAATAGCTAATTCACATAATAAAATTAAAACCATATGGTCAGTTGTGACGGAAGTGTCTGGTCAGCAGCAAAAGGTTGACGAATCAAAGTCAGTTCACAGTAAAAATATTTCTGTTACTGATAAATCAGATATATGTGCAGTATTTAACAATCATTTTCTGAGCATTGCTGGTGAATTAAATAAAAACTTAGTTTCTACAGGAATCATATAATTTTCTTGGCAAATGCCTTTCCGAGATTGATGTCTGAAATACTCCTCTGTGATTCAGACAAGGGGGAGATTGAGTCAACAATTAAATCACTGAAGACTAAGAACTATCAAGGTTATGATCGAGTGCCTAGCAGAATATTAAAGTGCTGTGCTGCGCATATGTTAGCTCTATATTTAGCCATATTTGTAATTTCTCCTTTAGGAATGGTCAGTTTCCTGAACATTAAAGCACTCAGTAGTAAAGCCGCTTTATAAAAAGGGAGGAAGGGATAATGTAGATAATTTTAGACCTATTCCCATGCCATCAGTGTTTGCTACAGTTATTGAAAAGGCTGTGTACGTAAGAATAACTGATCATTTTATATCACACAATTTGCTATCAAATGTAAAGTTCCGATTTAGAAGTCGTTTAACAACTGGAAATGCTATACTCTCTTTTCTCTGAGATGTACTGGACAGGTTAATCTAAAGGTTTCGAACAATAGGCATATTTTTTTATGTAACTAAGGCATTTGATTGTGCTGATCACAAAATATTGCTCCAGAAGTTGGACCATTACGGACTTATTCACCTCTTACTTTAGCAACAGACAGCAAAAGGTCATTATACATTATGTTGACAATGGCTATGATGTGGGATCTGAGCAGGGTACAGTCAAGTGGGGGTGTCTCAGGGATCAGTATTGGGGCCACTACTGTTCCTTATTTATGTAAATGATATGCCCTCTAGTATTACGAGTAACTCTAAAATATTTCTATTTGCTGATGACATTAGCTTGGTAGTAAAAGAATGTTGTATGCAACATTGGTTCAGTTTCAAATAGTGCAGTTCATGATATAACTTCATGGCTCGTAGAAAATAAACTAAAGCTACATCACAGTAAGACTCAGTTTTTACAATTTCTAACACACAATTCAACAAAACCTGTCGTTTTAATTTCACAGAATTGGCACATGATTAGTGAAACTGAACAGTTCAAATTTCTAGGTGTTCAGATAGATAGTAAACTGTCGTGGAAAGCCCACGTTCAGGATCTTGTTTAAAGATTTAATGCTGCAATTTTTACTATTTGAATGGTATCTGAAGTGAGTGGTCGTTCGACACAAAAATTAGTATACTTTGTTTATTTTCATTCGCTTATGTTGTATGGTATTACATTTTGGGGTAACTCTTCCCATTCTAAAAGGATATTTTTGTCTCAGAAATGGGCAGTTCAGGCAATAAGTGTTATAAGTTCACAAACCTCTTGTCAACTTGTCAACCCCTGTTCACAAGTCTAGGTACTTTGACATTGGTCTCTCTCTCTCTCTCTCTCTCTCTCTCTCTCTCTCTCTCTCTCTCTCTCTCTCAATATTAGCTTATTCCCAAGAATAAGCAGCTTTCACTCAGTTAATACTCGGCAGAAATCAAACCTGCACTTGGATCAGACTTTCTTAAGTCTTCTGCAGAAAGGTGTGCAGTATACTGCTGCATCCATTTTCAATACACTACCACTTGAATTCAAAAATCTTATCAGTAATCCACATGCTTCAAATCGAAACTGAAGAGTTTCCTCATGGGTCATTCCTTCTATTCTGTCGAGGAGTTCTTTGAAAAATTAAGCTGATTCTTCTGGTATTGTTGATTGCATTGACTTAAAATTATGGACTGACTTTTTTTGGGTTCATAAACATTTCATTTTTATCTGTTATTACTTTTATGTTGTTGTTTCATGTACTGACACATTCCATGACCAAGGAGACTTGCTCCTCAATCTGGTTCTACAGAACTTGATGTGTAAATAAATAAATAAGTACATAAATAACAGTTCATAGACACATGTGCTTTGTGTGGACCAGCATCAGCTTGTTGAAAAATGTCACCACAATACCGTCACCTGAGAGGTAACATACGAGGACACTGGATGTTCGTGATGTACCACTGCATTGTTACAGTGACCTGAAGTTGTACCTGGTGGCTCTCCACAATATTAAGATAGGACTAACACTACTGTGCCTCTCCAAAACATTGGAACAATGGGATCTCTCCCCAGATCACCACCACACTCGCTGACGATGGTCATCTGGGCAGTGCAGCAGCAGTCTATCTTCCTTCTCACAGCACCCCTCCAAAAACAGGTGTTTGTGTTTTGGTGTTAATGGCAGCCTATGCTTGGGATAGTAATTCCCTAGTCCAGCTGCTGGTAGTTTCTGACCAATGGTGCACTATGTCACAGAATGTTAGGTGGTGTCCATTACATGTTCTGCAATGGCAGGTGGAGATGTGAAAGGATTACAGTGTTCTTGGCACATAGTACACTGTTTCTCCCTTGAGGATGATGCTGCATATTAAGAAAATGCAGTGGCTGAAAGGCAAAGAAAAGAAACCAGAACAAACAAGTTTTTTAGAACACACCCAGAGTGCAAAGGAGATACCACAGGTAGGGCATTGGATTAGGTGTTGGTCAGAAATGTTATGTAGACTCAGGAAGTATCATGTAAGCTCAAGTGATGCAGCCGCATGGTGTGATAAGGTGTGGGCGGGGCCATATATGATCACACATGAGGCCCAAAGGGCGGTGGCTGGAAGTGCTACTGTGGAAGGCGCTATGTGGCCTGCTGCATAGTATATAGCTGCAGCCAATCATGCCCAATGTGGAGATCAGTTCAGGCAACCATCCAGTAGGGACATCTTTGTACGTCAGACCCCAGGGCCTGGACTTTCAGTATTTGTTCTGTCTCTGCTTGCGACCACATGTAGCCGCGTGTTTCCCTCAAAGAAAATTTTAAAATTGGATTTTCATTCAAGCCATTTATTCACTTTTTGCTCAGACGAGCATTAAAACTTGTTGTTGTTCAAGTCTTGTCTTTTGTTCATATGTTTCGCAATTGAGTTCCGTAACTCATTCAAACTATTCAGTTAGCCATCTCCAATTTAGCTAACCAGACAAAACTTCGTCTGCCTCCTATGTCATTAAGCATATAGCCAACACAACACGATGAAATAATGTCGGACCATTGTCACATCCGAATGCTCCAGAAATCTGGAACTGCACAATTTGATCAACTGCCAAAATAAAGATCCATAGTGACAGTGCTTTCAAACTCTGTCAGGTTCTCAACATCTGACCCAGTTCACACCCCTTATATACTCTACAAGGTCTCGCAACAACACTACACATCAGCAACATTAATCCATTCTCTTTACCACTCTAGCTGTCACAGAGAATCACAACCCTAATAGTTTACATATCTGCCAATGTTACGTATATGTGGAAAGTTACGGTGACATAGGACTATGTCTTATGGGTGCTTTATTTTTTTTTCTTCAGGCAATGTAGAATTAATATACATCAGAAAATATGGGAATTTTGCGAGTTAATTTTCTCTGTAAGACCATACAATAAGTGTCATTAACATAACAAAACCAAGAAGTGTGTTTCTAGTTGGCCATCTGAAGGGTTTCCTTTTCCAAATTTTCCCATATGGATATCTGTTGTAACAGTGCTGAGTAGGTTCCTCATAGCCATGTCATCAGATGCTTATTGAATTTGTTTCCCACTGAAAGTAAGTTAATGCGAGGCAGTGTTTAAAGTGATTTTCCATATCCTTTGCACAAATACCCTTTGTGACATTCTTCATTCAGAAGCATTGTAGTAAATGGTCATACGACATCGAAACATGATGATAATGTCTCTTGGACTCAACCTGAGAGATACCAATTTTCTGATAAAGTTAGCAAAATCTTTAACATAATTGTCAGTTTTCCCTTCTTCAAACAGTTGTAGCAGAGCAAACTAGTGTTTGGCAACCCCAAAATGTTGGGCAACTGATAGCAATGCGCAGAACCAATAAACAAGTGGGCAGCTTTCAAGTAGCTAAACAAGTTTACATTTGAAAATTAGCAAACTATGTCTTTGTAGCCTGTGAGGATATCTCCACAAAAGGAGGTCAACACTGGGTACTGAAACATATCTTAGACTATAGCCTAATGCCCATAAATTCCGTGTAAATACTGGTCATGAAAGCCTGCACTGTATGATCATATGTCTTTTGTGACAAGAAAAATGTTGAAAGCTTTTAAAGATGCTCAGAAGAAGAGATCTCATTTACTTAGTTCTCTCATCTTTCTGGAATGATGCAGAGATGCATCAATAAGATCAACCTCTTTTTGAGGATGATGAGAAACTCATTTTTATCACTGACAGATAAAATCTACAATTAATTGCCTAAAGTCAATGCTACTCTGAGAGAACACCCATGATGCACAATATGACCTGGCCTAAGTGAAATGTAAGTTAATGGAGCTACTGATTTTCCCCAGTAAAAAGTTGAGATGTGATATTTGAGGCAAGATCAACAGCTTAACATACTGAACTATGGAAGTGGATTGTGCAAAAACAATTAATAGACAAAAGAAGAATTCTGATAGTCTCGGAAACAAGAGTGTTACTATCCTATCTGCAGATATAGGTCATACGATTATTAATAGGTCATACAGATGCGGTCTAAGAATAAAGAAATCAAACTTGAAAATAAGAGAAATTATCCATTTCCACTACCATAATTTCCAACAGAACAAATGTCACTAATACTGACCCTGGTACAGGTATGTTATCTACACCAGCTGCACATGAAATAAAAGTGGAATCAGCCAGGATATAGCTCAGTAACATAATACATAACTGTACATTTACAAATGCGAGGAAAATAATCTCTATAAGGTTTCATTTGGGATAAAGACATTCTTAGTCCTCCAGTGGATAAGCATAATGCTCCAGTGTTAATGGGGAAAGAAGACTATGCAGTAAAATCTAGTATGCATTAAAACGAAGGTGGTGGTGGTGGTGGCAGGGGGGGGGAGGGGGGGGGGAGAGGGAGAGAGAGAGAGAGAGAGAGAGAGAGAGAGAGAGAGAGAGAGAGAGAGAGAGCGCACTTAGAGGATATCTCACAACTTCTGTGATTAGTTAACGAACAAATTAATAAAGTCCTATCCGATTTCTCCATATTAACAAGAAGTTTCTAATAAAATAGGAATCAGTGTCACCACAACTGTGTAGTTTACATAAAAATTATAAACATGGCATTCCACTACGACCTAATGTTAATTCAATGTGAATACAGTATCCATCAGGAAGCCACTGAAGTTCTTATTTTCAATATGTCCAAATTATTTACAAGCTACATTATTACAAGATAAAAAATGGAAAATCCAGGATGGAATGTAACAATATCATGAGAAGGAAATTTGCTACTCACCATATAGTGGAGATGCTGAGTTGCAGATAGGCACAGCTTTTGGCTGTTACTACGTTCATCAACAATAGACAAACGCGAATGTGCACACGTGCACGCATGCAAGCACACACGCGTGCGTGGGCATGCATACCCGGACACACACACACACACACACACACACACACACACACACACACACGCACGAGTGTGTGTGTGTGTGTGTGTGTGTGTGTGTACGTGCGCGCGAATGCAAGCATGCACGCATATGTCTGTCTACTGTTGATGAAGACATTAACAGTCGATTGGTTGGTTTGGGGGATTAAAGGGACCAGACTGCTATGGTCATCGGTCCCTTTTTCCAAAGACAAAGAACACCCACAGAGAATAAAAACGAGGAACAAAAGAGATCACAGACGATACAGGACAAGAGAAACTGAAACAAAGACAAGACAAAACGAACTAAAAGCACACAGAGTGTGACGGTGGTTGGCCGACCAGAGAAATAAAAAAAGGAAAAGCCAACCACTGGAAACACATTAAAAAATCAGTTTAAAACCGGAGGCCAAAGGCCAGAATCAACCCAAAACAATAAGATAAAAACAGAAACACTCAGAGTAAAGAATAAAAACCCCCTGCCCGAATAAAACGTAAAACTAAGTCAGCCATAGCCGGGTCATCCGTTAAAAGGGCAGGGAGCGAGGCAGGCAGTGCGAACGACTGCCTGAGCGCAGCTAAAAACGGACACTCCAATAAAACATGAACCACGGATAAAACGGAGCCGCAGCGACATAGAGGCGCATCCTCACGGCGCAATAAGTGGCCGTGGGTAAGCCGAGTGTGCCCAATGCGCAGCCGGCAGAGGACAACAGACTCCTTGCGAGAAACCCGCAAGGAGGAGCGCCACACACCGGTAGCCCCCTTGATGGCCCGAAGTTTGTTGCGTGAAGGCAGGGCACGCCATTCAGTGTCCCAAAGGTCCAGAATTTTGCGGCGTAGGAACGCCCGCAAATCGGTCTCCGGGAGGCCAACGTCCAGAGGTGGTGCACTAGTCGCCTCTTTCGCCAGCCGGTCAACATTCTCGTTGCCGGGGATCCCAACATGGCCTGGGGTCCACACGAAGACCGCAGAGCGGCCGCAACGCGCAAGAGTATGCAGGGACTCATGGATAGCCATCACCAGACGGGAACGAGGAAAACACTGGTCGAGTGCTCGTAAACTGCTCAGGGAATCGCTACAGATAACGAACGACTCACCTGAGCAGGAGCGGATATACTCTAGGGCTCGAAAGATGGCGACCAGCTCAGCAGTGTAAACGCTGCAGCCAGCCGGCAAAGAACGTTGTTCGGAATGGTTCCCTAGAGTGAGCGCATACCCGACTCGACCAGCAACCATCGAGCCGTCGGTGTAAACAATGCCAGAGCCCTGATACGTGGCCAGGATGGAATAAAAGCGGCGGCGGAAGGCCTCTGGAGGGACTAAGTCCTTCGAGCCCTGTGCCAAGTCTAGCCGAAGGCAAGGGCGAGGAACGCACCACGGGGGTGTACGCAGAAGTGCCCGGAAAGGAGGTGGAACAGGGACAAGCCCAAGCCCGGAGAGAAGCTCCTTGACGCGTATGGCGATCGGACAACCCGACCGGGGCCGACGTTCCGGCAGACGGACGACTGACTGCGGGAACAGGAGACGATAGGTAGGATGCCCGGGCGAGCTTAGAACATGGGCAGCATAAGCGGCCAGCAAACGTTGGCGCCGGAACCGCAGTGGAGGGACACCTGCCTCCACGAGTAAGCTGTCCACAGGGCTGGTGCGGAAAGCACCAGTGGCAAGGCGTATCCCGCTGTGGAGGATTGGGTCCAGCACCCGCAACGCAGACGGGGATGCTGAGCCATATGCCAGGCACCCATAATCCAGACGGGACTGGATTAACGCCTGGTAGAGCCGTAACAGGGTAGAGCGGTCGGCTCCCCAGCGGGTGTGGCTCAAGCATCTCAGAGCGTTTAGATGCCGCCAACACGTCTGTTTAAGCTGCTGGATATGAGGCAGCCAAGTCAACCGGGCATCAAAAACCACCCCCAAAAACCTGTGGGTCTCCACCACAGCAAGGAGTTCGTCGGCAAGATAAAGCCGCGGCTCAGGATGGACTGTTCGGCGCCGGCAGAAATGTATAACGCGGGTCTTGGCTGCCGAAAACTGAAACCCATGCGCTACAGCCCAAGACTGCGCCTTACGGATAGCGCCCTGTAGCTGACGTTCAACAGCGGCAATGCCAGGAGAGCTGTAATAAAGGCAGAAGTCGTCAGCATACAGGGAAGCGGAGACAGAATTTCCCACGGCCGCAGCAAGCCCGTTAATGGCTATTAAAAACAGACAGACACTTAAAACAGAGCCCTGTGGCACACCGTTCTCCTGGACGTGGGAGGAACTATACGAGGCCGCGACTTGCACGCGGAAGGTACGACACGACAGAAAATTGCGGATAAAAATCGGCAGAGGACCCCGAAGACCCCATCCATGGAGCGTAGAAAGAATGTGATGACGCCACGTCGTATCGTACGCCTTCCGCATGTCGAAAAAGACAGCGACCAGGTGCTGACGGCGGGAAAAGGCAGTACGGATGGCCGACTCCAGGCTCACCAGATTGTCGGCGGCGGAGCGGCCTTTACGGAACCCACCCTGAGATGGAGCCAGAAGGCCTCGAGACTCCAGTACCCAATGCAAGCGCCGGCTCACCATCCGTTCAAGCAACTTGCAAAGAACGTTGGTGAGGCTAATGGGACGGTAGCTGTCCACCTCCAGAGGGTGCTTTCCAGGTTTCAAAACGGGGATGACAATGCCTTCCCGCCATTGCGACGGAAACTCCCCCTCGACCCAAAGACGGTTGTAAAGATCGAGAAGGCGCCGCTGGCAGTCCACTGAAAGGTGTTTCAGCATCTGACAGTGGATGCCATCTGGCCCAGGAACGGTATCAGGGCAAGCAGCGAGGGCACTGCGAAATTCCCACTCACTAAATGGAGCATTGTAAGATTCTGGGTGGTTGGTGCGAAACGAAAGGCTCCGACGTTCCATCCGCTCTTTAATGGAGCGGAAGGCCTGGGGGTAATTCGCAGAAGCGGAACTCATAGCAAAATGCTCTGCTAAGCGATTGGCAATGACGTCGGAGTCAGTACAAACTGCTCCATTCAGTGAGAGCGCAGGGACGCTGGCAGGTGGCCGATAGCCGTAGACGCGTCGAATCTTGGCCCAGACCTGCGAAGGAGTGACATGGAGGCCAATGGTGGACACATACCGCTCCCAGCACTCCTTCTTGCCTTGGCGGATAAGGAGGCGGGCCCGCGCACGCAGCCGTTTGAAGGCGATAAGGTGGTCGAGGGAGGGGTGTCGCTTGTGACGCTGGAGCGCCCGCCGGCGATCTTTAATCGCTTCAGCGATCTCAGGCGACCACCAAGGCACAGCCTTCCGCCGAGGGGACCCACAGGAATGGGGAATGGCAGATTCGGCGGCAGTAACGATGCCGGTGGTGACCGATTGAACCACCGCATCAATGTCATCGGTAGAGAGAGGCTCAAAAGCGGCAGTGGAGGAGAACAAGTCCCAGTCAGCCTTATTCATAGCCCATCTGCTAGGGTGCCCAGAAGAGGGGCGCTGTGGTAGTGACAAAAAGATCGGAAAATGGTCGCTACCACACAGGTCGTCATGCACACTCCATTGGACAGACGGTAAGAGGCTATGGCTACAGATTGAAAGGTCAATGGCGGAGTAGGTGCCATGCGCCACACTGAAGTGTGTGAAGGCACCATCATTTAACAGCGAGAGATCGAGCTGCGACAATAAATGCTCAATGATGGCGCCTCGACGTGTTGCCACTGACCCCCCCCACAGAGGGTTATGAGCGTTGAAGTCGCCCAATAGCAAGAAAGGTGGCGGCAATTGGGCGACCAGTGCAGCCAGGACATGCTGCGAGACATCACCATCCGGTGGAATGTAAAGACTGCAGACGGTAACAGCCTGTGGCGTCCACACGCGTACAGCGACAGCCTCTAAAGGCGTCTGGAGAGGGACAGACTCGCTGTGCAGAGTGTGAAGGACATAAATGCAGACGCCACCAGACACCCTTTCATAAGCTGCTCGGTTCTTGTAATAACCCCGATAGCCACGGAGGGCGGGGGTTCGCATCGCCGGAAACCAAGTTTCCTGCAGAGCAATGCAGAAGAAAGGGCGAAGGCTGAGAAGTTGGCGGAGCTCAGCTAGATGGTGGAAGAAACCGCTGCAGTTCCACTGGAGGATGGTATTAGCCATGGATGGGAAAGGCGTGAAGGGACTGGGGAGGCAGATTACGCCTCCGGGGCCCCTGCTGCTACTGAGTCACCACCTGGACAACAGCTATCTACTGCATCCGAGGGACTGGCGAGATCCATGTCCTCAGCGGACGCCAGGATCTCCACCTCATCCTCGGACGCAGAGGGAGAAGGTGGCGGTGGGACAGGTGCCACCGCAATTTCAGGATGCTTGGGAGCCTTTTTCTTTGACTGCTTTGCGCGCTGAGCCTTAGGTGGTTCTGGCTGGGAGGGCCTCACTGGGTCAGTCTCTGGGACTGAAGACGACCGTGACGCCCTACGACCAGCGACCGGTGATTGTTTGACAACCTTGCGGGTGTCCACTTTGGCACTGGGCAAAGCCTGGGATGGGAGGGCCCCAAGGGACCCCTTCCGAGCGAGAGGAGCCGAAGAAGGCTCACGCTTCTCCGGCTGTGAAGGGGGAACAGATGTCCCCGGTGGTTGGGGTGGTGTTGCTCCTGAAGTAGATGGAGCAGGAGCAACAGGGAGTGAAGTGCCCCCCACAACCAAGGGGGCCGGTGAATGCTGACCGAGCTGAGATCGAACTGGTGTTGCAGCAGCGGCATAACTAGTTGGCATTGGCACAGGATGTAGCCGCTCAAATTTCCGCCTTGCCTCGGTGTAGGACAGGCGGTCCAGGGTCTTATATTCCATTATCTTCCTTTCCTTCTGAAAGATCCTACAGTCCGGCGAGCAGGGGGAATGGTGTTCTCCGCAGTTAACACAGATAGGAGGCGGGGCACATGGAGTATCAGGATGCGAAGGACGTCCACAATCCCGACACGTGATGCTGGAAGTACAGCGAGATGACATGTGCCCGAACTTCCAGCATTTAAAACACCGCATCGGAGGAGGGATATATGGCTTCACATCACAACGGTAAACCATCACCTTAACCTTTTCGGGTAAGACATCACCCTCAAAGGCCAAGATGAAGGCACCGGTGGCTACCTGATTATCCCTCGGACCCCGATGGACGCGCCGGACGAAGTGAACACCTCGTCGTTCGAGGTTGGCGCGTAATTCATCGTCGGACTGCAGAAGAAGATCCCTGTGGAATATTATACCCTGGACCATGTTCAGACTCTTATGCGGCGTGATGTTAACTGAAACATCCCCCAACTTGTCACAATTGAGCAACCTCCGTGACTGGGCAGAGGATGCCGTTTTGATGAGCACAGAACCAGAGCGCATCTTGGACAAGCCCTCCACCTCCCCGAACTTGTCCTCTAAATGCTCCACAAAAAACTGGGGCTTGGTTGACATAAACGATTCCCCATCAACTCGCGTACACACAAGGAACCGGGGTGAATAGTCTCCACTGCCTTCTTTTGCCATACGTTCCTCCCATGGAGTGGCCAGGGAGGGAAATGATCGTGGATCGTATTTCCTGCCGTTGAGGTTAGACCTCGATCGCTTAGAGACTGCTGGTGGTGGCCCACCAGCGAGAGATGATGTACCACGCTTCATTGCGGGTCATCCGCCCTGATGCCACCTACTCCGACCAAGGGCCCTCCCCACGGGCGCCACCCAGCCACAGCAAAGGCCACCTGGCAGGATGGCCATTGCCGGGAGTCCCGATGCCCCGGGGCGATGGGCATCTACTCCTTGGCATACGTGGGGAGTTAACGGCGCAGGCATCAGTAGAGCGATCCCTGTGTTGTCAGGGGGCTACAACCAAGAGGGTACATGGCGGCCCCACCACAACGGACTGGCTACCGTGCTGGATCTTAGGTGCAAAAAATGGCCAAGGTCGTCGTCGCAGTTAAAAGAAACGCTGCAGAGTGCAGTGTGGTAATCGCCCAAAAGATCGAAAACGAGCGGGACACCATTGCAACGACGAGAAAGACGGCTAAAGGTCTAATTGCACGACGGATACAGTGCACCATGTAAGGCGCCCTTCCCCAATTGGCTCGCTCTTCGGAATAATTTAGAAAGATGGAGGTCAAACCCGAGAGGGGACCATCACATAAGGCCGAAACATGTGAGACTCCTTTTAGTCGCCTCTTACGACAGGCAGGAATACCGCGGGCCTATTCTAACCCCCGAACCCGCAGGGGGACATTAACAGTCGAAAGCTATAATTTCGAGAGCCTTTTTGTTGTGCCTATCTGCGACTCAGCATTTCTGCCATATGGTGAGTGGCAACTTTCCTTCTCATAGTATTATTACAAGATATTATGACCAATGACAGGAAAGACTACATAAGGAGGAAGTTCTCTTAATACACAGGACAATCAAAATGATTAACTAGTGTTGACAGCAACTAAAATGTACGATGCTTCGTAACACATTGTTGTTGACGGAAGCTGTGTTATCTTTCGCTCTGTGCAGTCTGTGTGCTGAAGCTGCAGAGATGGCCCATACCAGCTATAAGTGGAGTCGGTTGTGAACCTATGAACAGAAAGGACGTGAAGTGATACTGAACTGACTGGAAGCTGGCAGTGTGAGCTCCAAGCATTGCTATACCGTAAACGACATGTGGCGGCACAGTGGCACGATTGTTTATGACAGCACTTGCAGTAGACAGTTGGTCTATCTGTACAGGAATTAGGATTAGTAACTTGCGCTGTGGATGTTCCAAACCAAGCCTCTCAACAAAACCTTGACATATCGATCTGAGAATACTCCAATATCCAGTAGGCAACATTTTGTGGATAGACACACTCTACTCAATGAAATATAGAATACAAATCATATATTCTTGCTGTTGCCAACAGTGGACTCCATATGTGATTCAGGTGGGTAAACTCACCATAGCTCATGGAATTGGAACTGCCAGTGTGTCCTGAGGGTTCATTTCTAAAAACATGGTGTTTTGGCTTGGGCATGTGAACTAGATCGGACCCCAGCTGGCTCCATTCCAACTTGGTTATAGTCACTACAGATGCAGCTAAGTAGGCTCATAGTGCTTGTTGGTGCTATGGGTGTGGCATGTGTTTGTAGGATATGGCCCATTCGTAATAAGTGATCTACTGGCAAAAAAAAATTAATCCCAGAGATTACTGTACTATACTTATCTAACATTCTGAACCATAGAAGGAGGAGGGGGGGGGGGGGGGGGGGGGGAGGCATGCAGGAAGTGAAGTGCTATATTAGTCTTCAGTCTTTAATTTAAAAAAGTACTACTTGTTATTAAATATACGTGACAGGTTATACAATATAAGATGATGTTTTGGAGGTTTGAAAATTAAGTGGCACTCCACATGCTAGATACTTTATGTACTGTTATTTTAAGCTGTTTTCCTTCTTTATGCCAATCAAACATTAAACTCTGAGAGAGGAGGGTGGTGTTTAAAGTCGTATTCTCCTGCACATACTAACCCTTTCATGAAGTATTATTTGGTTGTTCACTAGCGTACCTTCTTTTCTTAAGACACCAAACCTGGAGTATGTTATTAAGAAATGAACTATTTCAATTATGTGAGTAGAAGGAATGTCATTTTCACATGTGTGAATTCTTAGTAGCTCTAGGGATTATATAGGGGGCGTTCAAAAGGAAATGAGCTGGAGGCATAATTGCAGAAACCAGTATCTGTATGTTAGAAGTATTGATCCTGGCTGTTGAGACATTTGTCTCACTGTGACACAAGGCAGTTAATGGCTGTCTCATAAAATTCCCGGGTCTGCAATGTTAACCAGTTCCGCACGTACAGATGGACATCGTCATCCATGGTGAATCCTTAGCCCCTCAGAGCCTTTTTAAGGGGACCAAAAATGGCGTACTCACAGGGAGAGGGGTCCGGACTGTATGTAGGGTGGCCGAGAAACTCCCATTGGAATTTCTGCAGGACTGTCGCGACTGTGTTGGCCGTGTGAGGCTTTACATTGTTGTGGAGCAGAATGACCCCATAGGTGAGACTGACTGGTCATTTTGATTTGATCGCTTGGCGAAGGCTGGTCAAGGTTTGCGAGTAATGCTGGGCATTCACTGCTGTCCCATGCTGCAGGAAGCGAAACAGAAAGGGGCCATCTCGGTCAAAGAAGAACGTCAAACTGGCAGCGTTCGACGATTGATGAATGCAGCTGTTAGCTCTGTATAGTCCAGCGATGTGCACATGTGCCCTCTAGCGACAGGCTGCGAACTTCAACATTCTGGTCGGAACCACACCTCGTTACACACACCATGATATTACCCTCCTGTCACCAGTTTGCGCATTCCAGACTCCGGCTCGTTTCTTTTTGAATGCCCCTTACATACCCTTTTGTCCTGGCCAAATCCTAATGTAATTTATTTCACAGATTATCAGAATATCCGTTGTACATAACATTTTGTGAGTGGTTATAAATGACCCAAAGTATTGCCTGACTGTAATCAGTGAATGAACGTTCTTTCAGAGGAGTGAAGCAAGTCATTCATTGTAAGCTGTCTAATATTTAACTGCTGTGGCAGACAACTCCTTTGGCTTTTTGTCACTGAAATATTTCAATTAGTAAGTGTTAAACAGTTCGATGAACCCTCTGCCTGGCACTTAAATGTGATCTGCAGAGTATCCATGTAGATGTAGAACAGTCATTCTGCACTTTATTAACCCAGTTCTCACTCTCATTACCAATAACTGGTACTGAGCACTGAAGAAATTCAGAGGCTAGATTTGTTACCAGTATGTTTAAACAAGGCCCAAGTGTTATAGAAATGCTTCGGGAATTCATATTGGAATGCTTGGAGAGAAGGCAGCATTCTTTTAGAGGACCACTATTAGAAAATTTAGAGAACCAGCATTTGAAGCTGATTGCAGAACAATTCTACTGCTGCTGACATACATTTTCCATAAGGACCACAAAGATAAGATACGAGAAATTAGAGCTCACACAGAAGTATATAGACAGTCATCTTCCCCTAGCTCTACCTACAAGTGGAACAGGAAAGCAAACCACAAGCAGCGGTATGGGGTACCCTCTACCATCCACCATACAGTGACTTGTGGAGTATGTACGTAGATGTAGCTGTACCGACTGCTGTTCCCTTAAGTTCTTTCTCCCTGCACTCATAAAGTAAACTTCAAGTTCATCTGTCCTGTGCTCCCACTTGATGTTTCCAATTAATATTAGCTTCCTCACCCTTTTTGCCAGAGTATCAATGAAGATGTACACCATCTCTCCCACCACTATTCTCTACTGAATCAACTGCTTTTTTTTAAGCATTCCAACTCTCTTTTTAATTGCTGAATCTTTCAGTTACTTAGAGCATGTTGTTATTCTGTCATTTGTCATCAGCAGGAAGGATTTGTTATTCCCTTGCTCATTGTTCTGTGCCTTACTTTCCTTCTTTCAGCTATTCAAAACTGAGCAATGTCCTTCAAAAGTTGCTAATCAATATCTATTTTCTTAACTCAGTTTAATTTTCACATTACCAAGTTAAAATTTGCAACTTTTGTCTCTGAAGTTAGCTTGAGATTTCCAATACAAACAAAAAATCTACATTCACTTGCAGTGAAATTTCTATAATAATGGAGGGGGAGGATTTGGCCAGGACAAAAGGGTATATAAGGGGCATTCAAAAAGAAATGAGCCAGAGTCTGGAATGCGAAAACTGGTGACAGGAGGGTAATATCATGGAGTATGTAACGAGGTGTGGTTCCAACCAGAATGTGGAAGTTCGCAGCCCGTCACTAGAGGGCACATATGCACATGACTATACAGAGCTACCAGCAGCATGCATCAATCGTCCAATGCTGCCAGTATTCATATTGCTTTTGATATCTGTTTCTTCTTCAGAGAAAGAATTCTGCAAATTCACCATCTTTCCTGATGACACTACAGTACTTATTGATACCTCATCAGACAAACTTGGTGTCAGTTTATAAGTTTTATAGAGATATTGTGAACTGGTTTATGTACATGGTATTTCTGTTAATTAAATTACAACAAGCTTTATTTTGTTTCAACAGCCTCTAAAGATAAAGAAACAGGAGAGAAACTATGGTTGAGACAGTGTAACAAGAGTGCCAATAGGTAATGGTGCTGTTACCAGTTTTCAGCTGCAAAGTGCAAAATGCTGCAGATCAGACAATTGCCTTCTATAGAGCTGAGACAATACTGAAGTGTCGCCATAGAAGTGTTTACAGAATCACATTACATGACTGGCTGAGGTTGGTGTGTGAGCCTGCTGCACCCAGCCCACTACAACTGTCAGGGATCTTCTTCCGAAGCCTAGACTATTGGTGACCAGCAGACAGATACTCTGTATACCTCAAAATGTCTGAGATTACATATTGGTATCAAACTAAACAGGTCAAAGCACATCCTGGATCTAGCAAATGACTGTATTCTGCAACTTATGCTTTATGCATGCTATATGCACAGAAAAGAGTTACAGGAATAGTGAGTGGAATCCACCCTAGCACCACAGGCAGAGGTCTTTTTAATGAATGTGAAATCCTCACATCCACTGCACAACACAGATTTTCCCTGATGTGCAAACCTAATAGTGTGTGTCACAGTCACGATATCAGAAGAAAAGAAGATATCCACTGTGAACATATGAACCTGAGCACTGTTCAGATGGGGCCCACTTTAAAACCCTCTCTTCACAAGTAGTGAATGATGAGTTCTTGCTAACACTGATCCTTATTTTGTAAATATTTATTTATTACTGCAAACATTTAAATACTTTTTTTTGTAATAGCATCTAGTCTGTTCATACCTTAACATGAAACTGATTACTACTATTTACATAATACCACAGGATGTAACAGAACAATTTTTTTTCAAACTGACATCTTCCATACGCTGTGAAATATTCACAACATGGTTTAGCATAACATGAAATAAGTAAATAAATATATAATGATAACAAATCTTGAAGTTCTGTCATTTACAGACCAAGTTTCATAAACAGCAACAGAGAGCTGTGAGACATAACATGAGTCAAGTTGTAAATCAATAGACAGAAGCAGCCTCTGCTGACTATTCTGAGTATATGAACAACAAATTATGACTAATGCTAATCTACTGATTCTGATGAGAATTGCATATAAATTACTTTATAGATGCTTAAACAATGAAACAGTAATGGTAAGATGTCAATGAATAATTGAAGAGCTGAGTCATCAATAGGCATACAGACTAGACTGAGAACTTTGCTGGCTTTAGACAAATATTCCTAGCCACAGATGGCACATTTGTGGTAACAGGTTATCCATTGTCCAGTAGACTGAAGCTCTTACTAAGGCCTTCAATGACATTCATTACCCCAAAACCGTCCATAGACTAGTTTTCCATGCCACTTCCACACCTGCCCCTAATCCTCCAATCAACCCCAAGAACCAGCTGTGAAGGAGCTCTCCCCATCACCTATTGCTATCCTCAACTGGAAACACTACAGCATACCCTTCATTAAGGCTTTGCCAATTTATCACACAAAATGAGGAATATTTTATCCACAATCCTTCCTCACCCCATCAAAAAGTAATATTTCACTGCTCAGTCAATCTAGGCAACATCCTAATTCATCCTTAGGCCACACATACTCCGAAACCTTTGCCACACAGGTCACACCCCTGCGTGAGTCCCAGGTGAAGGACCTGTCCAATACACCCATCCAGATCTTACTACACCAGTCCTGTCACAAGCTTATCATATCCCACCCTCCCCTATCAAATGCAGCACCATCTGTGGAGCCAGTCTCATCATATGCCACGTTCTGCTGTAATTTTTGCACATCTTTTTATGTGGCCATGAAAGAATGTTGTCCACCTGTGGCAGAACATCCTCTGTCTCAATGACTGCCATCTGTATCTTTCCCCACAACATTAGATTCTATGAACTGTATAGATGAGAACTGTCCTTGTTACACAGCCATCAATCCCATAATCCTCCTAGTTCCAGTCTCCACTCACCCCTATTCCTAACCCACCTCCACCCCTGCCTCATTATCATAATTTCACTCATTCTGCACCCACACCCTCTTCTTCACAGTCTTCCCCTTTCAGCTCACTCCTCCACAACATCCTGCATTGCACACAACTCCCATCTGAGGCCAGATCACTCTCAATAGTGCCACATTCCTATCCCTCACAAATGCTGCCTCTACCTCCCACCTGTCAGCCACCATTTCCCAATCCTCCCAACTGCTCCTTGACTCCTCCCCGTGACTCTAGTTGTGAAGAAATATTCATCTGAATGCCTGTCACCAGCTCAGTGTCTCAACTATTCGATGAACTGTTACCTTCGCTGCTTTATTTCACAAACGATTTCCAGTTGCCACATTCATTTAATGTTTATATATACTTGGAGAAAACAGCTATTTTTAAATAAATAAACAGCTATTTTTAAATAAATAAATAAAAACTGTTCCTCTTCTACTACTCAGCTGCTGTTTGTATCTAACACTTCAAACAAAACACTTATGTAACATCACACAGACCATTATCACTAAATGTACACTGGTAAAGCCAAGATCTGTTTAACACAAATAGCAGAGTTAAGCACCTCTTGAGTCCATGTGTGCTGATAAACTGTAACAAGACGTAGTGATTTATTCTGTTACTTTATTTTTGAACATTAGTGGATTTTAAATTCCCTGGCAGATTTCTGTCAATAAACTGTTATAGATTTTTCCACTACATCTACATCTACATCTACATCCATACTCCGCAAGCCACCTGACGGTGTGTGGCGGAGGGTACCTTCAGTACCTCTATCGGTTCTCCCTTCTATTCCAGTCTCGTATTGTTCGTGGAAAGAAGGATTGTCTGTATGCCTCTGTGTGGGCTCTAATCTCTCTGATTTTATCCTCATGGTCTCTTCGCGAGATATACGTAGGAGGGAGCAATATACTGCTTGACTCTTCGGTGAAGGTACGTTCTCGAAACTTTGACAAAAGCCCGTACCGAGCTACTGAGCGTCTCTCCTGCAGAGTCTTCCACTGGAGTTTATCTATCATCTCCGTAACGCTTTTGCGATTACTAAATGATCCTGTAACGAAGCGCGCTGCTCTCCGTTGGATCTTCTCTATGTCTTGTATCAACCCTATCTGGTACGGATCCCACACTGCTGAGCAGTATTCAAGCAGTGGGCGAACAAGCGTACTGTAACCTACTTCTTTTGTTTTCGGATTGCATTTCCTTAGGATTCTTCCAATGAATCTCAGTCTGGCATCTGCTTTACCGACAATCAACATTATATGATCATTCCATTTTAAATCACTCCTAATGCGTACTCCCAGATAATTTATGGTATTAACTGCTTCCAGTTGCTGACCTGCTATTTTGTAGCTAAATGATAAAGGATCTATCTTTCTGTGTATTCGCAGCACATTACACTTGTCTACATTGAGATTCAGTTGCCATTCCCTGCACCATACGTCAATTCGCTGCAGATCCTCCTGCATTTCAGTACAATTTTCCATTGTTACAACCTCTCGATACACCACAGCATCATCTGCAAAAAGCCTCAGTGAACTTCCGATGTCATCCACCAGGTCATTTATGTATATTGTGAACAGCAACGGTCCTATGACACTCCCCTGCGGCACACCTGAAATTACTCTTACTTCGGAAGACTTCTCTCCATTGAGAATAACATGCTGCGTCCTGTTATCTAGGAACTCCTCAATCCAATCACACAATTGGTCTGATAGTCCATATGCTCTTACTTTGTTCAATAAACGACTGTGGGGAACTGTATCGAACGCCTTGCGGAAGTCAAGAAACACGGCATCTACCTGTGAACCCGTGTCTATGGCCCTCTGAGTCTCGTGGATGAATAGCGCGAGCTGGGTTTCACATGACCGTCTTTTTCGAAACCCATGCTGATTCCTACAGAGTAGATTTCTAGTCTCCAGAAAAGTCATTATAATCGAACACAATACGTGTTCCAAAATTCTACAACTGATCGACGTTAGAGATATAGGTCTATAGTTCTGCACATCTGTTCGACGTCCCTTCTTGAAAACGGGGATGACCTGTGCCCTTTTCCAATCCTTTGGAACGCTACGCTCTTCTAGAGACCTACGGTACACCGCTGCGAGAAGGGGGGCAAGTTCCTTCACGTACTCTGTGTAAAATTGAACTGGTATCCCATCAGGTCCAGAGGCCTTTCCTCTTTTGAGCGATTTTAATTGTTTCTCTATCCCTCTGTCGTCTATTTCGATATCTACCATTTTGTCATCTGTGCGACAATCTAGAGAAGGAACTACAGTGCAATCTTCCTCTGTGAAACAACTTTGGAAAAAGACATTTAGTATTTCGGCCTTTAGTCTGTCATCCTCTGTTTCAGTACCATTTTGGTCACAGAGTGTCTGGACATTTTGTTTTGATCCACCTACCGCTTTGACATAAGACCAAAATTTCTTAGGATTTTCTGCCAAGTCAGTACATAGAACTTTACTTTCGAATTCATTGAACGCCTCTCGCATAGCTCTCTTCACACCACATTTCGCTTCGCGTAATTTTTGTTTGTCTGCAAGGCTTTGGCTATGTTTATGTTTGCTGTGAAGTTCCCTTTGCTTCCGCAGTAGTTTTCTAACTCGGTTGTTGAACCACGGTGGCTCTTTTCCATCTCTTACGATCTTGCTTGGCACATACTCATCTAACGCATATTGTACGATGGTTTTGAACTTTGTCCACTGATCCTCAACACTATCAGTACTTGAGACAAAACTTTTGTGTTGAGCCAACAGGTACTCTGAAATCTGCTTTTTGTCACTTTTTCTAAACAGAAAAATCTTCCTACCCTTTTTAATATTCCTATTTACGGCTGAAATCATCGATGCCGTAACCGCTTTATGATCACTGATTCCCTGTTCTGCGTTAACTTTTTCAAATAGTTCGGGTCTGTTTGTCACCAGAAGGTCTAATATGTTATCGCCACGAGTCGGTTCTCTGTTTAACTGCTCAAGGTAGTTTTCAGATAAAGCACTTAAAAAAATTTCACTGGATTCTTTGTCCCTGCCACCCGTTATGAACGTCTGAGTCTCCCAGTCTATATCCGGCAAATTAAAATCTCCACCCAGAACTATAACATGGTGGGGAAATCTACTCGAAATATTTTCCAAATTATCCTTCAGGTGCTCAGCTACAACAGCTGCTGAGCCAGGGGGCCTATAGAGACATCCAATTACCATGTCTGAGCCTGCTTTAACCGCGACCTTCACCCAAATCATTTCACATTTCGGATCTCCGTCAATTTCCTTCGATACTATTGCACTTCTTACCGCTATAAACACGCCTCCCCCTTCACTGTTCAGCCTGTCTCTGCGGTATACATTCCAATCTGAGTTTAGGATTTCGTTACTGTTTACGTCTGGTTTCAGCCAACTTTCTGTCCCTAGTACTATATGGGCGTTGTGATCATTTATTAATGAGAGCAGTTCTGGGACCTTTCTATAGACGCTCCTGCAGTTTACTATTAGCACATTAATATTGTTATTCCCTGTTGCATTTTGCCTACTCCTATCTTGCCGCGTCTCAGGAGGCATCTTGTCGGGCCTAGGGAGGGGATTCTCTAACCTAAAAAACCCCCATGTGCACTCCACACGTACTCCGCTACCCTTGTAGCCGCTTCCGGCGTGTAGTGCACGCCTGACCTATTCAGGGGGACCCTACATTTCTCCACCCGATAGCGGAGGTCCAGAAATTTGCACCCCAGATCTCCGCAGAATCGTCTGAGCCTCTGGTTTAAGCCTTCCACTCGGCTCCAAACCAGAGGACCGCGATCGGTTCTGGGAACGATACTACAAATAGTTAGCTCTGATTCCACCCCGCGAGCGAGGCTTTCCGCCTTCACCAATTCCGCCAACCGCCTGTACGAACTGAGGATGACCTCTGAACCCAGACGGCAGGAGTCATTGGTGCTGACATGAGCAACAATTTGCAGTCGGGTGCACCCAGTGCTCTCTATCGCCGCCGGTAGGGCCTCCTCCACATCTCGGATGAGACCCCCCGGCAAGCAGACAGAGTGAACACTGGCCTTCTTCCCCGACCTTCTCGCTATTTCCCTAAGGGGCTCCATCACCCGCCTAACGTTGGAGCTCCCAATAACTAATAAACCCCTCCCCCCGTGTGCCTGCTCGGACCTTGCTGAAGGAGCAGCCACATGTCCCCTCACAGGCAGAGCGGGCGATGCCACACGACCAGCCTCCACATTGACCTTCCGCCTCGTGCGCCGCGAACGCCGCTGAACCCGCCACTCCCCTTGGGGAGAGGGTGGCCCAACCGCGCCCGGTACCCGCGAAGATGTCTCGACAGCAGGGACAGTGGGTGAAGCATGTAACACCTGGGGTGTACCTTGCGACGCACCAGACTCCCCACTGCCGCTACACTCCGAGGCAGCAGCCTGAAGACGGCTGACCGCGGCCATCAACACGCTCAGCTGTTCGCGAACAGTGGCCAGCTCCTCCTGCGTCCGTACACAGCAGTCACACATCCTATCCATCCTAAGGAAACAATTTACTGAAGAGAGTTAATCAACCTTTAACTAGACTGCTAATTCACTAAAGGCGGCTGCTTATTCACTAAACTGTGGTTGCTAGCCACTTCTTGTAGAAAACAATGAAAATAGCACTACCTGTCTCTGGACTGTATTGAAAACAAACTCTAGCACTACTGGCACTATGGTTGACTACAGGGACTCTCTCTGACTGTATTCAAAACAAACACGAAATCTATGGAACACTATTAAGAGCACTCGAAAAATAAAGCTTCCTAAAAGCAAATACACACGGAAGAAGAAGTGACAAGTAAGAAAAATACAGTTAATACTTAAATTAAGGTAGCTCGCTGCACAGCAGACGTGAAGCAGACGGGAGTTACGATGACACTGACACTGACTATGGCTGACTAAAGGGACTCTCTCTGACTGTATTAAAAACAAACACGAAATCTATGGAACACTATTAAGAGCACTCGAAAATTAAAGCTTCCTAAAAGCAAATACACACGGAAGAAGAAGTGACAAGTAAGAAAAATACAGTTAATACTTAAATTAAGGTAGCTCGCTGCACAGCAGACGTGAAGCAGACGGCAGTTACGACGACACTGACACTGACTATGGCTGACTAAAGGCACTCTCTCTGACTGTATTCAAAACAAACACGAAATCTATGGAACACTATTAAGAGCACTCGAAAATTAAAGCTTCCTAAAAGCAAATACACACGGAAGAAGAAGTGACAAGTAAGAAAAATACAGTTAATACTTAAATTAAGGTAGCTCGCTGCACAGCAGACGTGAAGCAGGCGGCAGTTACGACGACACTGACACTACTGCCACTATGGCTGACTAAAGGGACTCTCTCTGACTGTATTCAAAACAAACACGAAATCTATGGAACACTATTAAGAGCACTCGAAAATTAAAGCTTCCTAAAAGCAAATACACACGGAAGACGAAGTGACAAGTAAGAAAAATACAGTTAATACTTAAATTAAGGTAGCTCGCTGCACAGCAGACGTGAAGCAGACGGCAGTTACGACGACTAAAGTATAAAACTTCATTCTGAATTACCAGATTGCACAGTCTACTATTGTGGTTTTGAATTTCACAGTTCATATTAAATTCACAATTGTTATTAATTATAAATACTATTAGGGAGTATACATATTGGCATGAAAGTGTAAGAATCCCTGGGTTTCTGAAGATGGTACTGTAAGATGTTCAGTTATCCAGGTTATGAATTTTATACAATGTCCTTACTGCAGGTTTCCAAGAAATAAACACTTCCTTGATCTTAGAAGCACTGCTCCACAAGATTATGCTAAGTCAGTGTTGAGTCAAAGTACAAAAAGTGCAAAGCATGAAGAAATGATCCCTCTGAGCTTCACCATGTGTACCACCTCAGGGGATATCTATCTGGATGCTTAAGACCTTCACAAACAGAGCCTCACACAGTGTGCACCCACTGACCTATAATTCCCATACTTTTTAAGTCAATTTGATTTGTCTGGAATTAAAATATTAGTTTTTGTAATATTAAGGATTTGTACCAGTCTCAGCACCATACATTACCACACTTACCTTTAGCAGGTACTACAGGAACACCAGTTTGTCTCTAGCCAGTGACCTACTGAGAGTTGTAAGCACTGCTCTGCACACAGTTATGCAAATAAAACTGTATGCTACTGTAACATTACGAGTCAAGATAGCTGTAACGGAAATTGAATAGCGTAAAGTTATCATTAAAAATGCACGCCGCGCGATTTAATTGAATAGAGTAAAGTTATCGTTAAAATCGCACGCCGCGCGATTTGTGCCGATTTGGTTGGCCATAATAGTAGTAACATGCTTTTGAATACAATTAAAATATAACGGCGATACCTGTTTAGTGTTATTGGAAACAATATGTAGTAAATTAATGAGTAAGGTAGCCGATCCTATAAGAAGAGGTGAAATTGGGCATATTAAGGTGTTTTGCTTTATGTCGACTAAGCCCATGATACGGCGTCTTTTTTTCCGTTTACTCTTAGAAATAAACAAGTAATGAAGTGCTAATTGTGCGTTGTGAAAAATATAGGGGTGAATTTTAAATAGCTACAGCGTATAATCAGACTAACAAATGGACATTCAGTTACGCGAAATAGCGGACAGCGAAGTGTGGTCATTAAATTGAATACACCTACAGGGCAGTAAATTCCGGGATAAGTCTATTCGCATCTCACGAGGGACGCGGTATTGAGATCGATTTTTTTTTATTATATCACGGAGAGCGGCCTTCAATTTATAAAAAGGAGAAAAGCTGTATCATTATCATTGACTGTTGGTGTTAAGCAACCAAAACTGTTCATCAGAGGGTTTCGGTGAATGAGTGGTGAATGCGAAATGAAACTGTGAACGAAGTTATGTTAAATAAAGCAGAAGAGACAAGACAGTTTGGTCGTATCTGTAATTATTCCATCAACCGTAACATTTCTTCTCGTTGTATGAAGCCTTTATAGACGATCGTTATGACAATTTGCTTTGAAGGGATCTCGTTACGAGTTAAGTTTTGGGGACCTGGTCAACAGGGGTAGTTCGTACATCTTAGCTACTGCAGCTATTCTGGAATCAGGTGCTACCGTGACCGTTGTGTGTTGTCAATGGCTTAAGGTCATCATATCTCATGCTCTAAGATCGACGCGCCTTTCCTCTTGGTATAACGGTGTCTCACGGTAACAACGACAACGCCGACGGCGAAGGAAGTTACGGTAGAAGTGGCGCCCAACGTGGGGCTCGATTGAGGATTGCTGCATCGAGTCGAGTGTCATCCGGATTCACGAACCCTAGAGTTGGAAATTATTGTAGCAGCCAGTGAGTCTGTCCAATGAAAGAGGTATTCTTCAATAATCGCTAAAAGTGAGCGATACTACCAGGTATGATTAATATAACTGTATAATTATAAAAAAAAAAAAGAAGTTGAGACTTGTGATTTCGGTAGATAAATATATATAAATACATAGTGAAAATAAGTGTGTGTCTTGGCAGTGAATAATCATGTCAAAACGAACGAAAAGAATACATGATAATGTGCAGTTGAGTAGAGTAATGAGTAGAGAGAGAGAGGAAAGTGAAGAGGATATGGATGATGCATCCCATGAGCTCAATCTGGGACAGGAGACATGTACAGATAATAATACAGTTATTGATTTAGAGCCGTTAGGAGATTCAAATACAATGATAAGTAAGGTAAGCAGCGTGGGAGAACATAAAGATCTTGAGGTTTCGGAAGTAGATCAGCAAGTTGATCCTCAAAATGGAAATATTAATCAAAAAATGTTTGATATGCTGGTATCAATAAATACTCAAATGGGTGTAATGAATGGAAGACTTGGTTCACTAGAAAAAGATAATAAGCAATTAAAAGAGGACAATCAAAAGTTAAACAAAAAATTTGAGGCCAAATTTGGTTCATTAGAAGTTAAAATGGATTCTTTGGAAAGCAAACTGAACACCTTTGATTATAAACTGGAAAATACTAAGAAAGAATTAAAGGTGGACTGGGAGACTCAATTAAATGCGAAATTTGGAGAACTAGATGTAGAGTTTTCTAACACCTTAGAAAGGCAATATAATATTTTAATGGGAAAACTTCATGACGTAGAAAAGAAATGTGAGGTAGTTTCGAAGAGTTATGATGGCCTGTCCAATAGGATGGTTAAGTGTGAAAGCAGCTGTTTCAATGCTAGCGCACAGATAGAAGAGCTTTCGAAACAAATAGTCGAGTTTGAGTCCGATGCTCGTAAGGGGATTGACAAGTATTTAGTAGATCAAACTAAAAGACTTGACGAAGATCTATCTGAATGGATAGAAATAAAAGGAAATGAAATTGTAGGCAAGGTTAAGACTACTATTGGATCCCAGCCAAATGAAAATATCAATGAGCACCTAAGTAGAAATGATGAATTAATTAAGCTCTTCACTAGCGAAATTCAGAAAATAAAAGAGAAAATAGTTTATGAGTTACCTAAATGGCAAAAGGAAACCAATCATAAATTGGTGGAGTTAGAACGAAAGTCATCACAAAATTTGTTGACAGAGGACGAACGTTCGGAGAATAGGTCGAAAAACAACCGAACATGTGAAAATACGAAGTACAATTGTGGTGAAAATTTGCATTGGGAAGTTGATGATTCGGTTGGTAAAGATGATGATTCTTTTGGTCAGCGAGGATATTTGTCTTCTTTAAAGGTGGAGAACAGCATTTTTAAAAGTAGACAATTCCCAACATTATCCACTTAAAAGAACAACCTGCATCCGAAAATCTTTATCAATAATTTCAAAAGAATATTTCCACGTAGCTGGTCAGAACACGACCGACTTCAATTTATAGTATCCAAAATTACCGGAGAAGCCGCATTATGGGCCGCTGAAGTAAGTGAAAGTTGCCAAACTTGCGCTGAGTTTGAACAACTTTTTTTGGCTAAATACTGGTCGTCGAGTAAACAAGAGAAATTAAGAAAAGAGGTTTACCAACCTGAGTATTTTAACAGTAAAAGGAGTACTTTAAGGCAATATTTTGAAAAGTACATAAATAAGACACGTTATTGGAGTGATCCAATTTCTCACAAGGAAGTGATCAGAATTTTGAAGGGAAGGTTGCCCATAAATATACGTGAAAAGTTAATAAATGTTCCTGACCACGATGTAGAACAGTTCTTGTCGGTGATTGACTCTATAGATATGATTATGGAAGACGCAAGACAAATGAGTGGTAATCAAATGTCGACTCACACTCATAGTGATACGAATAATTATAATAATAATAATAATTTAACGTATGATAATAATAATACCGAAAACCAGGTCAAACCCGCATCACTGGAGCGTGGACAATCTTCATCCTATGGTTGCAATAAAAACAATGATTATAATAAATATAGAAGAGATACTTACTGTGCTAGAGGTAAACCTCGATATGGTGACGCGAATGTGCATAGTAGTTATATTAATAAGAGTAACAGGTACCCAAGTGATGATCCCAATTGTATTCGACCTTGGGAAGATAATTCGAAACATAATGTTCATCGGCAGGATGGAACAAATGCCTCAAGTCCTCATCCAGCACAAGGAGTTATACCAATGGGCGAAGGAGCCTCCATTGTGCGACAGGGTGAATACCATAACTCGGATCATACTGTATGGATTGTGGAAGTTCATGAACCCCCACCGATGACTCAACGAGATAGATTTAACTAATACCAGTCACCAAATGCCTTCCTAGGATGACTGGAAAGGAGAGATCAGGATATAAGGAATGAATTAATTGAAGAAAAACCTGAAGTTTCTAATAAATGTGGACAAATTTTACAGGCAATAATTCCAACAAGTATAAATAATGTTGATGTTGAAATATTAATTGATACTGGAGCAACTATTAGTGTCATGACGCTGGACTGTTTAAAACCGATAAGCCGAGGGGTAAAAATACCCACTTTTCCTATCACAGGATGTACCGTGTCTGGCGCGTTCAGCGCAAAAATGCAAAAAGTTGTGAAACAGGTATGTGTCGATGTTACAATCCGGGGGGCTCAAATAGAAAGTACATTCCTGGTTGTTCCTAAAATGACAGTACCATGTATCTGGGGTTTGGATTTTTTATGTGAGACCGGTGCAATCATTAATTTAGAGAAAGGTGAATGTATATTTAATTCCAATGGTAATGTTTTGACAGCCACCCTGAGAAAGGGCCGTGTAATTCCAAATCAATTGTGTATGAATCTAATGGTAAAATATATCAGTATTGATGATGAAAATGTGTATGATATCTGCCTTATTGAATGTTCTGAAGAAATGATGGATAAAATGTCATTGCAGGAAAAGGTGTTTGAATCAGAATATTTATCTGTTATCCAAAGGGACGAATTGTACTACTTGTTGGAAGCATATCAGTCGATTTTTAGTAAACGTCCGGGTATAATAAAAGACTTTGAATACCATATAAAGACGTATGCACATAAACCCTTTTGTCGTACTTCCTATTCTATCCCATGGACAAAGAAAGAAGTAGTCAGAAAGGAAATCAATAAAATGTTAGAATGGGGTATTATTGAGCCCTCAGATTCCGAATATTGTAACCCTCTTGTGGCGGTAATTAAACCCAATGGTGACATCAGATTGGTGTTGGATGCCAGAGAGATCAATAAGATAATTATACCTGTACAAACGCGACCGGAGAACCTAGAAGAGTTAGTACAAAAGTTTTATGGTGGCCGCTTGTTAACTTCTTTGGATATGCGTAGTTCATATTGGCAAACTAGAATATCGAAAGAATCTAGAAAATATACTGCATTCATTTTTCTGGGCCGAAGTTACCAGTTTACCGTCATGCCATTTGGGTTGAAAATAAGCGGTGGTGTTTTCATATCAGCATTAGATACCATACTGGGCAGAGACCTTTTGAATGAAGTTACGTTATATATGGATGATTTGCTAATTGCTTCTGAAACTGGGGAGGAACATTTGGACTTATTAAGAAGAGTTTTTGCGAAATTTTTGGAATACGGAGTTACTGTAAATTTGAGCAAATCCAAGTTTGCTCATAACCAATTGAAATTTCTTGGACATATAATCACTCCTGAAGGGATAAAACCAAATCCTAAAAAGATGGATGTGATTAACAGATGTGCTTATCCAAAAAATAGGACGGAATTAAAGTCATTTATCGGCTTAGTTTCATTTTTTCGACGATTTTTACCCAATCAGTTAGGAAGCCAAGACTGTTTGTTACGGCTGTTAAGAAAAAATGTCATGTGGGAGTGGAACTCCGAATGCACGCAAGCTTTTGATAACATCCGCAATGCTTTGACTAATGCTCCACTGTTACATCATCCGAGACTTGATCAAGATTTTTATATTGCTGCGGATGCTTCTGAAACAGGATTGGGTGCCACTCTTTTCCAGATGGACAATCCAGAAGATATCAGTACCATCAAAATAATTGGGTTTGCCAGCAGAACACTCTCTAGCTGTGAACGCGCATATTGTACTACTGAATTGGAAGTACTGGCCGTGGTCTGGTCCCTTAGAAAGTTTCGCTATTTTGTATATGGAAAGAAGATCATTGTATTCTGTGACCACAAAGCTTTATCTTTTATTTTAACAGGAAGGATGTTCCATTCACGTTTAACCCGGTGGGCCTTGCTACTGCAAGAATATGATATTACGCTCAAATACATCAGAGGGAAAGACAACATCATAGCCGATGCTCTTTCAAGACTACCGAAAAGAAAGAATGACGACGAGTGTGAAGAACAGACTATTGACTTTAAAGTCATGAATTTATCAAGGCAATATTGTGAGAGGCAGATTTCACAGCTATGTCGAAGTCTTCCACAACTGCAAGAAGATGATAAGTTGTGGAAAGCCATTAGGCATGCTGTTGAAAGCAAAACGCTAAGTCACTCTCAAGAACAGTATCAATTAAAAATCTGGAATATTGTATCGAAAGAAGGATGAAGAAGATGTTTGGAAAGTTTGTGTTCCAAATAAATATTTAGAATCACTAGTAAGGTACACTCACTTGAATTGGGGTCATTTTGGTGCCGCTAAATGTACAGCCAAAATAGCACAATACTGCTATCATCCAAATTTGGGACGTATAGCTACAAATATTCTTAAGAAGTGCAAAATATGTCAGAAGGCGAAACCCATAACCTATTGTCGGAGGATAGAATTACATCCTATCATCCCACAACCTTTAATGTTGGTGTCATGTGATGTCTGTGGACCATGTCCCATGACACGTGGACGGTTCAAATATGTATTGGCTTTCTATGATCTCTTTTCAAAATATGTGAAATTGTATCCTTTGAAAAATCTCCACGTTCGACCCATGTTACGCAAATTTATCAACAACTATATAACTGAGCTTGGCAAACCTATAATGGTCTTGACAGACAACGCTGCTTATTATACAAGCAAAGTATGGAGAGGCACTATGAAAGAACAAGGAATCCAGCACATTTACATCTCAAGATTTTACCCTTGTGGAAATCCGGTTGAGAGAATCTTCCGAGAGTTGAATCGATTTTTACAGACGTACATACCCAAACAACATTATAAACGGATCGATTGGATTTATGAATTTGAGAAAGTGTATAATGACTTACCACACTTATCGACAGGTTATTCACCTAACTAAATAGTATTTGGTGAAAGTATTGTGCCAGAATGGATGAAGAAATTACCTGCGATAGAACAAAAGATTACCAAGAAAGAAGATATGGTGAAGAAGGTCTATGAAAACCTGAAGCATCAAGCACAATAGAGAAAAACCCGTTTTGATAAAAATGTGAAGAAAGTAGTCACATATGATGTAGGGGAAGAAATTTTATTGAGAAATCACCGAAAAGCATCAACCAGGAAAAGACTGAATAAGAAATGGCAATATTTATATACAGGTCCATACAAAATAATGAAAATACCTCATGAAGGGAGCTATCTCCTGGCAGATTGTGATACTGATGTAATTAAAGGCTTGTTCCCTCACATAGACCTGAAGAAGTATTATCAATAATGAGCAAAATATAGATTCAAGAAACACTGAATGATACCAAGACTACACTCAGTGGACTAAATAAAATCACCAGTGGATAAATACGTACTTATACTAACTTACAAAGAAAATTAAAGAATGTACCAACGATTTCCATGAGATACCTTCTTGGTATCAGCAACAATGTCGACGCTGAAATACGATTTATCCTCTCACCGAACAGCGAGGATGGATGATTTAAAAGTGGAATTAAGAGGAACAGAAAAGGACCAAATCCTCTCTGGTTAAACAAGTGGCCTAATAAGGGTTTTGGCCTAGGATGCCAATCGTCGAACCCGGCTGTGATCCCTGCCTTGCACAGTCGGTTGAAGAACTGAGGGCTTCATCCAAGAAAAAAAATGTGGTGTGAATATGAAGTGATTAGTGTGAAGTGTTTCTAAGACAACCTATAAACAAATGTGGAATTTAGTTAAGGGCATTTTGTCTCGGCCCATTAACTCAACTTAAATATTGTAGAAGGTATGTACTGACTTGTTGAGTGAATCTGAGAGTGAGTGTATTCGCCGAAACAAATGCCCTCTCCTGTCACTGTAAAAAAAAAAAAGAAGAAGAAGAAGAAGAAGAAGAAGAAGAAGAAGAAAGGAAGCCTGTTCTGTCTGGAACCCTCTTCAAGACATCACAGTCTGGGGGGCTGTGTAACATTACGAGTCAAGATAGCTGTAACGGAAATTGAATAGCGTAAAGTTATCATTAAAAATGCACGCCGCGCGATTTAATTGAATAGAGTAAAGTTATCATTAAAATCGCACGCCGCGCGATTTGTGCCGATTTGGTTGGCCATAATAGTAGTAACATGCTTTTGAATACAATTAAAATATAACGGCGATACCTGTTTAGTGTTATTGGAAACAATATGTAGTAAATTAATGAGTAAGGTAGCCGATCCTATAAGAAGAGGTGAAATTGGGCATATTAAGGTGTTTTGCTTTATGTCGACTAAGCCCATGATACGGCGTCTTTTTTTCCGTTTACTCTTAGAAATAAACAAGTAATGAAGTGCTAATTGTGCGTTGTGAAAAATATAGGGGTGAATTTTAAATAGCTACAGCGTATAATCAGACTAACAAATGGACATTCAGTTACGCGAAATAGCGGACAGCGAAGTGTGGTCATTAAATTGAATACACCTACAGGGCAGTAAATTCCGGGATAAGTCTATTCGCATCTCACGAGGGACGCGGTATTGAGACCGATTTTTTTTTATTATATCACGGAGAGCGGCCTTCAATTTATAAAAAGGAGAAAAGCTGTATCATTATCATTGACTGTTGGTGTTAAGCAACCAAAACTGTTCATCAGAGGGTTTCGGTGAATGAGTGGTGAATGCGAAATGAAACTGTGAACGAAGTTATGTTAAATAAAGCAGAAGAGACAAGACAGTTTGGTCGTATCTGTAATTATTCCATCAACCGTAACATTTCTTCTCGTTGTATGAAGCCTTTATAGACGATCGTTATGACAATTTGCTTTGAAGGGATCTCGTTACGAGTTAAGTTTTGGGGACCTGGTCAACAGGGGATAGTTCGTAGATCTTAGCTACTGCAGCTATTCTGGAATCAGGTGCTACCGTGACCGTTGTGTGTTGTCAATGGCTTAAGGTCATCATATCTCATGCTCTAAGATCGACGCGCCTTTCCTCTTGGTATAACGGTGTCTCACGGTAACAACGACAATGCCGACAGCGAAGGAAGATACGGTAGACTACCATACACATGGTGTACCATGAGAAATGATCAATATTCAGGGATATGACAGGAAAATCATTCGAAGCAAAAAAGGTCTAATAAATGTGGGCTTTAAAAAGCGTAAACAGCTGTATCGCTACTACACCTTTGATACCATTAAACAAATCTCTTCTACTGCAAGCTCTTTGTTTTCCATATTTTCAGAGTTGGTAGTATGGACCAAAACAAGAAAAAAATGTATCATAAATGTGGGCTGTAAAGCACATACCTTAAGAGCCAAGAGCACTTGGTTCATCCTTACTACTGTGAAACAAATCTTTTCTACTGAACAATCGTCTTAAGATATGAATTTTACAGCCCATGTTTACTAATTTTTTTTTCTTCATATTATTGTTCCTATCATATCATTGAATACTGACCATTTTTCTGGAGACACCCTGCAAATTTAAATAGATCTGCACCCTGCATATGGTAGCTCCAGACATAAAAATGGAAACTTCAGGAGTACATGGAGTGAATACAACAAATCCTCAGGACATGAATGTTGGCAATCAGTGAGCTGTGAATTCGATGGCCTGCCTCATTAAACAAGAAGTTGAAGTAGCTAAGGGTACGGCAATAATAGTTACAACATCATAACAAGTTGCAGAATAACCTGCAACAAGAACAGCAGCTGTTAAACAGTTGCAAACTTGTTCCCTTATTGTCTTCGATGTGTATTGTATAGATGTGTCATCAGCAATATTCGCGGTTTTTGAAGATTTCTCCGATCTCCCATATGAATCACTTATGTTGGCCACAGACAGGAGTGGGCCAGCATTAAACCTTTGCCTTGCAGGACACCTTAGGCAGTGTTTCCTCACTCAGAATTTAGCTTTATTTGTGTCTTTTTTTTCCCCACTTCAATCACCCATCTTTGGGGTACGTCAGATCAATCACTTCTTAGATTTTTGTGCTCTTTTTTCCTCCCAATAATTCTTCATTCTATCTGATCTCTTCTTTCTTTCCTCCTCTGTTATCTGAATTAGTTTCCTGGTATTGATCTTAACTTGGAACCTCTTAGTTTTATCATTGGTCACGGTCTTGGTTGTACCATTCTTTAACACGACTTCGTCAATCTGGAGTTCTCTCAAATCCTTTTCCACTTCCTTAAACCAATTTGGGATTTTTTTTTGGGGGGGGGGGCGGGGGGGGTGGGGGGGGGGGGTGAAAGGAGTCAAAGATTTGTTTAGTTAGTCTGTCGGGATTCATTTGGAATATGTGCCCATTGAAATCAATCTTCATTTTCCACATGGTTTCAGAGTGTCTCTCTGACTTTGCATAAAGGGCTTCATTTCTATAGAAAACTTGTCTATTATTTTTGAATTTGGGACCCACGATTTTCCTCAAAATTTTCCTCTCCTTGATTTCCAATTTCTCCATTTGCCCTTTCCTCTCCATGACTAGCGTCTCTGCTGCATAGAGTGCCTCTGGCTTAATTACTGTCTTATAATGTGTTCTCATATTATTTGTTAATGTGGCCCTTCTATTTTTTTCTTATTTAGTTATACCTGAACTAAGTCTGTGAGACCATATAGTCTTTTCCCACTGAAAAAACATTTGTAGAAGCCAAATAAGCCATTGTTAAAATGTTATTATCAGCGGTTGGTTTGTTTTGTTTTAAGGCGCAAAAACAACAAGGGTCATATGTGGCCACATCAGAACTGTACAACATGATGACAAAGAGAGGAGTTAAAAATGACTACATGTTAATCCCAACCAATGGAAGAGAAGACAGCTAAAAACAGGAGGTGGAGAAAGGTTTATAAAATGTGCCATAGAGAAACGGATGTCGTGAACTAAAAATTAAATGTATGTGTGTGTCTTCAGCTATAGTTAGAGGGAATTCACTGATTTAGTAACCAATGATTTAAATTTAACATGCTTTGGTTTACTGTTACTGTCAATATCATTTGCCTTTCTGTGTATATTCATTTCATGCATAATGCTGCAAATTTCCTTTACTTTATTATTATAATTTTGAATTTTGAAGGTGTTGGTTTGCGAGAGCAGAGATTCTCCCAGTGGGCACAATTTTTGCCTTTTTGACACCACTGTAAAACAAAATGCAGTTTTATCTGTAAGTGTCCTTTTAGTTTTTGATTAAAGCTATTTCTCTGCCTTCTCTTCCTGGCACAAGGTACTTTGATTTTAGAGGACCATTTCTGTCTATTTCCACTGTATTGTTCATGCCCCATTGTAAAGGGAAACTGGATTCAAAAAGTTGTAGGAATATTTTTAGGAAAGAATTTAATTACTCATTACTGTGTTCACTTGGTAAACTTCTCCCATTGTTCATTCTGTAAATTCTCCATCAAGAGTGTAATTTTGTCAGCATTTATGAGTATGCGAAATTGTATGATTACCTTTTTAGTTAATTGATGAGGACTCACTCTTTCCGACATCTGATCATCTGGGTCAGACAAACCTTGAAACATGTTTTGGACATTAATAGTCAGTTGCTGTTACATATGCCCTTCTACTCTTTGTGGGAATAATGTTGTGAGGATCAAACTGAAGGTGGACATCAGCAATTCTAAGTGACCTTGAGCAGGACTACTCAAGCTGAAATCCATACTGAAATCTCCATATACAATTATGTCCCAACTGTTTCTACCAAGTCTCATCAGTACCCTCTCTAGTTGCTTACAGAAATTTAAAACATTTGTTGTTGAGGCCCAGTAAACTGTCAGAACCACTATTTTATGTGTTTCCAGGTCTGTTACTGAAGTGGAGCTTTTCAGTGCAGCACTCACTCACATCTATGGCCATTTTAATTAAAAAAAACACACAAATGGCAACAAAAATACCCAAAAAACACATTGGTGTATCAAACTATACATCTAAAGTTCACAGATACGGGATGAACAACTAGTACTTTGGCACTTGAACAATGGGAAAACAGAGCACTTTACATATGCGAAGAACAATAATGTCATACATAAACTATGAAGATCTATTTCAAACGAAATCACAAAGGTTATGAAAATTAAGAAATTAGTTGCAGAAACTGAAATTTAACACTGAATATTAACATTTATCTTATAACCAAAGATGAACAACTGGATATAAGGGCAAAAGAGCATAATTCTTGTGCATTAAATGTATTTTCTGTACTTCTTACCTCAATTATAAACAGCAGATATACACCATCCTCAACTGAAGTTATGTGTACAATATGTGGAGTGTACACAGAACAACCACCAGTTAATAGGACAAGTTGGGTATTGAGGACATCTTGTTCACAGCTGCCATCAAACATATCCACACTAACTGTAAGAGAGGTTGCAAGCTGTTTTTTTGTATGGTGTGGACTATCACGAGGACTACCAGCAGGGCTGTAGAACTCTTCACTTGAATCACTTTCAGTTGCTTCAGAAGGACGTGTTCCACTTGGCATCATGTAGTGGGCTTCACACAGCAAGCTCAGAAATATTATATCATGTGGTGACAGGTCCTGGGCGTTACGACTGTCAACAATTATTACTGAATATGAGTTCACAATATGACTCAGCATCACAGGCAATAATAATCTATGACAAAATAGTAGTAGTAGTAGTAGTAGTAGTAGTAAAAGGAGGAGGAGGAGGAGGATGTGTATGAAGCTATAGTAAAGCAGAGAGAGAGAGAGAGAGAGAGAGAGAGAGAGAGAGAGAGAGAGAGAGAGAGAGAGATTTGTCATTTCTCATATGACAATATACATATGATCATATGAGCACTTACATTTAGGCCTACAACTCAGATTTCTGTAGTGTGGTCATTTTCAATAAATACCACAAAGTGGTGAAGTACAAGAGTTTTACTGTGAAAATACCAATGTTTCAGAAACATTCATCCATTTTAACAAGACTCTGTCTTCTTTACGAAGATAGAAACCTAAGGTGAATTTTACTTTACACATGGAAACTAAATGTTTATCTTAGCTCTAGCCATAAGCTGATGTGGTTACCAGTTGGGATTTCCCTGGTGCAGCCAGCTTGTTTGCTCATTCATGTCTGCAACTCTACATGTCATCTTTACGGTGAGTAGCAATCTATCCTTTTCATAATTGTAACAATATTTTGAAAAGGATATCTGCTACTCATCATAAAGTTGAGATGCTGAGTTGCAGTTGCACACATATTCACATAACTCACACACACGACTGCTGTCTCTGGTTGATTTTTAAAGTTAGTAACAAGTTTGACTATGATCTGCATGTTTGTAATGCATACTGAACTTTTGTGAAAGGTTGATGAAAGCTTTTATCATAAACATAATTGCATAATTGTAAAAAGGTCACCAAGGCTGTATGTGCATGCTTGTGAGAAACATACTCTTGTAATATTGGATGATAAAAACTTTGTAGTTGAATGTGCAAGTTGAAATTTACATCAAGTTTCTATCTTCATTCATGTAGAATAATCACTCTTGTGAAACTGAATGAACCTTTTTAAAATACCCTGCATTTTCACAAGGATACTGAATCTATGATTCCCAACACACTGTGGCACAAATAACATTGTAGGCTAAATCAGATGAACTTTAAGACATGTAACTTCAACAAAATGAGATCATAGCCTATAAATCTCAATGAGAGAAATATTCCTCACTCATTTCATGTCATTGTGTGGCAGTAACAACTGACATACCTAGTCACTATCTTGGTCCTGTGCAGTTTCCTGCCTCGCTCACAATCAAAGGCTAAACTCGACATATATCACTCTATAAAACAAAATAATGAAAGGAAACAATGCAATTAGAATTTGCTGCTACTCTGCCTATGATAAACACAAAATCATAGACAACTTTCATTAATGTCATCAGCTATGTTACAAATAGACATCATTTGACTGATGTCTCCTTTAAAACCATTAAAGAAGAGTGTTTACGTTTCTTTTTAATAAAACAGTGATCTCTGTTCTGTGTTTTGTTTGATTTACAATGTTGTTCAGAATGTGACAATTATTTCTGCTGCACAATGAACAACTCTGAGACCTGTAGTGTCATTTTTCTCTCTGTCAACAATTCTCAATTCAGAGTAACATTCTTGATTAGGTCCTTTAATAAATTTCATATTCCTTATCAGCTTTCAGATTCTGGAGTGTAATTAATATCAGTTAATTTAACTTTGTAAATGCCATTGTTACAATTCTTACTTCTGAAATTTTAGTTTTGGTGCAACTGTAACTGTACAATTTTTTACACAATTGTACTTAGAAAGACTTACACATAGTAAATTTACCTTTCATGTGCCAAATTTGGGGTTAATTACATTTGTCAGCAACACGTTAAATTTTCTGAAGAGCTTTTTATGAGCATATAGCAAGCCTAGACTAACATAACCTAGTGGATGCATCAGCTCTTCAGAGATCATCGACTAGTCAGGCATAAAAGTGTCATTCAAAGGGACTGGAACAGTGTGTCACAGGAGCAGAGACAGCATTCCTTCTGTTTGTGTGGGATGCTCTCACTGGGCATCAGAAATGAGCTCTGTTTACATGCTTTAATCTCACCAGTGGGTCCTACAATGCCGTCTCCAAACTTGCTGCCTCCATACTTTCAATGACTCGATTCGTTAGTCTCCTCTAGTGCCCATTTAACTGAAAACTCTGCATTTCAGTCTGATGTTGGATAAAAGTGGGCTATATCAGTGTAGAAAGGAGAGAGCATACACAAGCCCACAGGTATAACTGAGGACTCGTTACACTGCTGCTCCATACACAACCACTTGGCATGATTATCATTATATACCAATATAGTGACTGACGGGTAATAGTGAATATTGTTCTGTTTACACACACATTTTAAACACTACTGTAAATTTAATTTAATGTTGAAACTTTATTTAGAGAATATCTGACAAGTACACTGACATACGCACAGATCTCTGACACATTACCAAGTACATGACAACAGTACAAGAAAACAGGACACGGGGATTAGGTGTGTTTTCTAAATGGTGACTAATTATTATAATAAATTTACAGCACTTTTCAAAAAAGTAACAGAAGTTAATAAGCTACATAACTCACTGTTAGCTCATAAACACAAGTTGCCATGACCAAAATAATACACAAATGGCCCACTTTTTGGTCACAGGGACAAAACAGTAATGTTACTCTGTGTTCAGTTTTTGTTTGACAGAATACTGTTTTCTTATGGTGAAGGTGGAATAAGCAAGAATACAACCACTTTGAATGTACTGCACAAAAATGTTGTCTGAAGCATGGACTATAGCATTGATCTTATTCAGACATCACTCTTCCCCTGCTGGAGAACATTTGCAATTGTATTCACTGCATCACTTAGTTTTTGTCTTACTCCCTCCACAGTCTCACAAGAAACAGATTTGTTAAAGGTCATCTGTCCCACAAACTGGTCCTTTCGCAATGAAAATGCTGCTTAGCAAAAATGAAATTGTACACTCAACTCCTATGATAAGTCATGACTGCCCTTATAATCTTAAAGCTTCAGTAACAGAACAAGTCAATGACTAGGAAGTGACGACAGTGTCGTCATTCTCATACTCATTGTACTTGTGGAATTATAGTGGGAAGGAAGGAAGCCGGTATAGCAGTGACACCAACAGTACCTTGATTTCTAATGTATGCGACCCTCAACATTAACCTCATACTCACTCCATTTCTGATCTCTAGCTCTCACCCAGTTTGAAAAATAATGGAGTTATATTTGATGCTGTTTTAATGATGAATATTAAAACTTCAAGATCTGGTAGCAGCAAATAAGGAATTAGAGAAACTGATACCTGCAGTTTCTAACAGCGTGATCAAGCAAACCTAATTAATATCAAACTTGTGGTACCTGCTGCAAACATGCAAGCTTTAGTGTAACATCTTCAGTACAGGGTATTCAGTGATTAGTCAGTTTCAAATTCACTCCAGAATTTTCCAGTCAAATTTTTTTCCAGGTTACTATTTTATTAAATTTGACCGTAAAACATCCTTTGTTTTCAAAATTATGTACCGTTAATTATTAGAATATCCATAATTAATTATAACATATTTCTTTAGTTGTATAAATCACAGATACGAATTAAAATATTTATAAAATAATGTGTCTTGACATACAGGCAGTAGAAAATATCAAACAACAAATCAAAAATCCTGTTTTTACAGATATACATACATAATGTTGTCTGTTAGGCTCATCGAGCTCGAGGCGCAGGCGTCGGCTCGTAGTGGCGTTGGGGCAACTGTGGTGAGACCTATGCCTACTTCGGTGGCCTTGGAATCACATGGAACCCCTGATGTCGCTGCGTCTTCCGGCAGTGAGCATCTTACCGGTCAGCCATCACTCCAGGGTGAATGGCGGACAGTGGTGGGCTCTCGCGTGCCTGGCCGAAAGGCGAAGGTGGGATCTGGCCGCGTGGCAGCTGCCTTACCCCTTTCCAACAGGTACGGGGTGCTTCCTAGTGGTGATGACATCGTTTCCGAGCCACCACAGGATGCCTCGCCTGTTGGGCCAGTGGCCGATTCTCCGGCAAGGTCCCGACAGTCACAGAGGGCGGGCCTATTAGTTATAGGGAGCTCCAACGTTAGGCGGGTTATGGAGCCCCTCAGGAAAATAGCGGGTAGGTCGGGGAAGAATGCCAGTGTGCACTCGGTGTGCTTGCCGGGGGGTCTCGTCCGTAATGTGGAGGAGGCCCTTCCGGCAGCTATTGAACGCACTGGGTGTGACCGGCTGCAGATAGTAGCACATGTCGGAACGAATGACGCCTGCCGCTTGGGTTCTGAGGCCATCCTTGGTTCCTTCCAGCGGCTGGCTGATTTGGTGAAGACAACCAGCATCGCACGCGGAGTGCAAGCTGAGCTTAATATCTGCAGCATAGTGCCCAGAGTCGATCGCGGTCCTCTGGTTTGGAGCCGTGTGGAGGGTCTAAACCAGAGGCTCAGACGACTCTGCGACTATAATGGTTGCAAATTCATCGACCTCCGTTATTGGGTGGAGAACTGTAGGGCCCCCCTAGACAGGTCAGGCGTGCACTACACACCGGAAGCAGCTACTAGGGTAGCAGAGTACGTGTGGCGTGCACACGGGGGTTTTTTAGGTTAGAGGGACCCCCCCTTGGGCGAAACGATAAAATACCTGACGGCTTACCAGAGAGGACATTATCATCGTTGATAAAGAACGTCCGTCCTCAGAGACCAAAAACAGGAAAAGTTAACGGAATGTTGGTAAACTGCAGGAGTATCCAGGGCAAGGTTCCTGAATTAGTATCTCTTATTGAAGGAAATAGTGCGCATATAGTATTAGGAACGGAAAGTTGGTTAAAACCGGAAGTGAACAGTAACGAAATCCTAGACACAGAATGGAATATATACCGCAAGGATAGGATAAACGCCAATGGTGGAGGAGTATTTATAGCAGTAAAGAATTCAATAATATCCAGTGAAGTTATTAGCGAATGCGAATGTGAAATAATCTGGGTTAAGCTAAGTATCAAAGGTGGGTCAGATATGATAGTCGGATGCTTCTATAGACCACCTGCATCAGCAACCGTAGTAGTTGAGCGCCTCAGAGAGAACCTGCAGAACGTCGTGAAGAAGTTTCGTGATCATACTATTGTAATAGGGGGAGACTTCAATCTACCAGGTATAGAATGGGATAGTCACACAATCAGAACTGGAGCCAGGGACAGAGACTCTTGTGACATTATCCTGACTGCCTTATCCGAGAATTACTTCGAGCAGATAGTTAGAGAACCAACTCGTGAAGCTAACGTTTTAGACCTCATAGCAACAAATAGACCGGAACTTTTCGACTCCGTGAATGTAGAAGAGGGTATCAATGATCATAAGTCAGTGGTTGCATCAATGACTACAAGTGTAATAAGAAATGCCAAGAAAGGAAGGAAAATATATTTGCTTAACAAGAGTGATAGGGCACAAATCGCAGAATATCTGAGTGACCACCATCAAACGTTCATTTCTGAGGAAGAGGATGTGGAACAAAAATGGAAAAAATTCAGAAACATCGTCCAGTACGCCTTAGATAAGTTCGTACCGACTAAGGTCCAAAGCGAGGGGAAAGATCCACCGTGGTATAACAATCATGTACGAAAGGTACTACGGAAACAAAGAAAGCTTCATCATAGGTTTAAGAGTAGTCGAATCATAGCTGATAAGGAAAAGCTGAACGAAGCGAAAAAGAGCGTAAAGAGAGCAATGAGAGAAGCATTCAACGAATTCGAACGTAAAACATTGGCAAACAATCTAAACAAGAACCCTAAAAAGTTTTGGTCATAGGTAAAATCGGTAAGCGGATCTAAATCCCCTATTCAGTCACTCGTTGACCACGATGGCACCGAAACAGAGGACGACCGAAGAAAGGCAGAAATACTGAATTCAGTGTTCCGAAACTGTTTCACTGCGGAAAATCGTAACACGGTCCCTGACTTCAGCCGTCGCACGGACGCCAAAATGGAAAATATTGAAATAAACGATATCGGAATTGAAAAACAACTGCTATCACTTAGTAGCGGAAAAGCATCCGGACCAGACGAGATACCCTTAAGATTCTACAGTGATTATGCTAAAGAACTTGCCCCCTTTCTATCAGCAATTTATCGTAGATCGCTGGAAGAACGTAAAGTACCTAGCGACTGGAAGAAAGCGCAGGTCGTTCCCATTTTCAAGAAGGGTCATAAATCAGATGCGAATAATTATAGGCCTATTTCGCTTACGTCAATCTGTTGTAGAATAATGGAACATGTTTTGTGTTCTCGTATTATGACGTTCTTAGATAATACAAATCTCCTTCATCATAACCAACATGGATTCCGCAAACAGAGATCATGTGAAACTCAGCTCGCCCTATTTGCCCAAGAAATTCACAGTGCCGTAGACACTGGCGAGCAGATTGATGCCGTATTCCTGGACTTCAGGAAGGCATTTGATACGGTTCCGCACTTACGTTTAATGAAAAAAATACGAGCTTACGGAATATCGGACCAGGTTTGTGATTGGATTCAGGATTTCCTAGAAGAAAGAACTCAACATGTCATTCTTAACGGTTCAAAATCTGCAGATGTAGAGGTAATTTCGGGAGTACCGCAAGGAAGCGTGATAGGACCTTTATTGTTTACAATATACATAAATGACTTAGTTGACAACATCGGTAGCTCCGTGAGGCTATTTGCAGATGACACGGTTGTCTACAAGAAAGTAGCAACATCAGAAGACTCGTACGTACTCCAGGAAGACCTGCAGAGGATTAATGCATGGTGCGACAGCTGGCAGCTTTCCCTAAACGTAGATAAATGTAATATAATGCGCATACATAGGGGCAGAAATCCATTCCAGTACGATTATGCCATAGGTGGTAAATCATTGGAAGCGGTAACGACCGTAAAATACTTAGGAGTTACTATCCGGAGCGATCTGAAGTGGAATGATCACATAAAACAAATAGTGGGAAAAGCAGGCGCCAGGTTGAGATTCATAGGAAGAATTCTAAGAAAATGTGACTCATCGACGAAAGAAGTAGCTTACAAAACGCTTGTTCGTCCGATTCTTGAGTATTGTTCATCAGTATGGGACCCTTACCAGGTTGGATTAATAGAAGAGATAGACATGATCCAGCGAAAAGCAGCGCGATTCGTCATGGGGACATTTAGTCAGCGCGAGAGCGTTACGGAGATGCTGAACAAGCTCCAGTGGCGGACACTTCAAGAAAGGCGTTACGCAATACGGAGAGGTTTATTATCGAAATTACGAGAGAGCACATTCCGGGAAGAGATGGGCAACATATTACTACCGCCCACATATATCTCGCGTAATGATCACAACGAAAAGATCCGAGAAATTAGAGCAAATACGGAGACTTACAAGCAGTCGTTCTTCCCACGCACAATTCGTGAATGGAACAGGGAAGGGGGGATCAGATAGTGGTACAATAAGTACCCTCCGCCACACACCGTAAGGTGGCTCGCGGAGTATAGATGTAGATGTAGATGTAGATAATTACATTATGATTAAAGGGAACAGCCTCTATAAACTTATCATAATAAAAGTGAATAAATAATTTCTTTGAATCTTCTATCTCTGCTGAAGTGTTTGGGGCTTCACTCAAGATATTTGTTCTTTTTGTTTCTTTCATTTGTTCAACAATCATTTGTCTTTCTCTCTTTCACTTTTCTTCTCATTATTATTCATACCAACTTTGTAGAAAGAATGTGTACTGTGAAAACAGTATACAAGACTTTTGTCGATTTCGAAATTGTCAACTCTATTAGCATCCTGGACTGTGTCACACATATACTTTCAAGCAATGAGTCTATTTTTCCCTCTCTGTTTCATTTTCAACTATAATTTCATATTTTACAGAAAAGCCTTGTTCAACAGAAGCATTTTCATTTGACATCATTAACATAATTTGTACAAAATGTTGGAAATTTGTGCCTCGCTTTGAAAATAATTTGATTATATGAATCCAGGATTTATCAAGATAATTTTCATTGTTTTGTAACATTTCTTTTTTTTCTCTCCAAATCTCCACAAACACAAGTTTGTCACCATCTGTCTTTGAACCCAACATTCTTCCATTTGACACCAAAATTTCAAGATATGCTGTCCATATTCTTTGAGCTACTTCATGGTTTAATGTGACTTCTGGATTCAAGCACGAAATGACATATGTTTTAAGTTGTATTTGAGGGGGTGACCTTTCTCGCAACTCCTCTAGTACGCCAAAACTGCACGTTGACATTTTCCTTTAGCAACAATATCTATTTTTCACACACATTCTTAATTTTTTTAGTACACTTCTTGTAGCAAAATCCAGATTGATCTGTCTTGCCATAATAAGATTCTTTACAGCCTTCAAGTCGATTTTCATTAAAGATGAGTTTTTGCTTTTTAAGACATCTAGTTTCACAACCAACTACATCAAAATGTTCACAAGATTACGTCATTCACCATACAGAAATAGAGCCATCGAGATATTGTTCTGAGAACTGAGTAAAAATAGTTTCAACAAACGTGCTATTGAACTGAAGAATGCCAGTTTTGGAGCTATCAATTTGCCATTTACAACTTCAGAAACAATTCTGACACTATATGACTGAGGAACGCTTTAAGACTACTTCATCTCAGTAATGTAATTTCAAATGTATTCGAAAATTTCCACAGCTGTTTCAGCTGCATCAGCATTTTCAACCTATCTTGTTCCATAAATAACACAGGAAAGAATGAAGATCCAGTTATCTCAGTGTATTGTAACCTCCATGCAGGTAAGTCATGAAATAAATAATAAAGCACTCTCCAAAATGACACAATTTCCAGTTAATTTCGGATGTACCCGTTTTGAAAGTGCCACAAATATGTGCGATTGTGCTAATTACAGGTGTGAATTTGTAGCACCTGTAGACCATCAAAGGATTCTTTTAGTTCCTTGTTCAAGTCATTCAATAATTTTAAATGCTCACTGTGCAGCTTTGCAGATGTGCAAAGCACTGTTCCAACTTTCTTTATATTTCTTTCTTTCTTTTTTTCTTTAAGGAATACACAGCCATCCGATTGTATATTTCCTTATATTTCCTGTGTACAATCTAGATTTTGGCTTTCATGCCATCATTGAGTACAATGATCTTAGATCATTAACATATTTTGCTGTGTACTGTGCTGGGTGACATATTATTTCACATCATCATCGAATACAATGTTCTTAGACCATTAACATGATTTTGCCGTGTATTGTGCAGGATGGATGTATACACTATTCAGCACAAGACTTGTGTTTATCTGCTTTGGGCTGATTTTCCCAGTTATGTGCCTGTACAGTAATATGTCATCCTGCACAGTGCACAGCAAAATGATGTTAATGGTCTAAGAACATTATTGAGTATATTGGCATGAAATAATGTCGTCCTGCACGGTAAACAGCAAACTATGTTTCTCACTGTACTCAATGGCATCAAAATCAAAATCTAGTTTGCACACAGGAAATATTCAGTCAAACGATGGTGTATTCCTTCAAAAAAATACTGTACGGCTGGAGCTCAGTACCACTGAAAACCTCTTTACATTGTTGTCCTTGATGTTTAACAATGGAAACTGCCTTATGTAATGGTATTGTAACTGAGGGTAACTGAAAAGATCTACCATCAGAATGCACTATGAGCTGATGACGTGACAATATGTGTTGCTCTGTGTAGCACTGTCAGTCTTCGCATTGCTCTCTCTTAATGGTGATAATTGGTAGTTGCAGGCAAGAACACTCAAACATTAAAAAAATAGTGCTTCTATAAGCTTTGATGAGTATACTGTTTAGTTCAGTTTGTTACTAATAAATATGTAAGTACTACATGAATAAATTTTGTTTGCATATGTGCATAGTAATGTTCCCACCACAACTCGAATGATGATAAATTAGTGTTTCCTTCATTCTGCTTTCTTCTAGTTTTTTCTGCTAGTTCAAGTGTTGTAATGGAGTCTTCGTTGTATTTTGAAAATGGACAACATACAGTGATGACTTGTGAAGAATGTCTGTCTGACAGCGAGGATGGATTACATTTTGATGATTCAGATGAAGATCCTACTACAACTGCAAATGCACTGGAATCTGCAGATAGTGATAGCAAGCCCCACATAATTAAAATAGTTTTTGGGAGGCTGATGATAATGAACTTGTTGCTGATATACTGGTACTACAAGCTTCTAAAAAGCCCAAGATACAGAAAAATTGAATGATTTGGAAAAAAAGAAAGTGCTTCATTTGCAAATGACCTTTTTAGATTGAAAGGAGATGATACCACACTGTCCCAATCAATGCTACAGTTTCCTACACTGTAACAGTGTTTTAAGTGTGTCTTTTTCACAGACAAGTACAAATTGCAGATGAAACTAATCTTACCAACACACAGAAAAACCCAAAGAAAACATTTAATCATGATATAAATTTATAGGCATATGCATTATTAGCTCTTTGGCGCTCCTACCACTGTTTGTGAACTCTGGAATGATGTTATTGGCATTGAGCTAATGAAATGGACAAGGCTTCAGAGATACATTGAGAGTCTGATGGCCACTTTGCAACCAAACCACAATACAAAGCAATCAGACTATGAGATTCAAGATAAGTGCAATTCGTACAAAATCAGGCCTGTAATTGATCAAGTGAATAAAAAATCTCTTTCAATATTCCTGTTACAGTCACTGGCAAATCTCAAACATTTCAAAAATATTGAACTAATTTTTTAATTTTCTTTACTATTAAACCATCTACTTGCTTCCTGAACCATACACAAAAATGCTTTCTCTCTTTATTTTATAAATTTTTACTGACACAAAAAGTAAGAAAGTACAGAGGAAAATACACTGACCTTGAATAAAGTGAAAGAAACTTGTTCTCCACAAGAATCATTGTATGAAGTTTAGAGAAATCTGGACATGTTTTGAGTTTCTCTGTTGCTTCTTGAAGTGTTCTTAAAGTTGCCGAACTTAAGTCCACATTCACCATCAGCTGCTCCACTGCTTCCACAAGTACAGCCTGATCCGTATCTTGTAGAAGTGTCCAAGTATCAAGAAGGCGAGATAATAAAGCTGCCCGACTTTTGTTACTTTTTAAACTGAAACAAATTAAACTGATTAAGAAATTTAAGAAGTTGTATCTGAAATCATGGGGTTATTATACTCTAGTTCAAGATATTAATCATTCATATTCCAATATTACAAATGTAATATGTATTCTTCAAAAGTAAAAATCCCAGTACAAAATTAAAAAAGTGTTACAAAATTTTGACAAAACTAGAATCTTCATGTCAGATGTCAGCCCAAAGCAATTAGATCTCAACTAAAGACTTTTGATCTGTTAGAGTGGAAACTTTGTGCACAAATCATAAAGCATGTACTTGCGTTAAATTTGGGAGGACATGGACTTCATTAAACAACAGAAAAAATGGATAGTATATAATTATTTTATCTATGCCTGAGAGCAAATGTAGCTTCAAAAAGTTAAACCAATGGAAACAAAGCCACCACTGTCCTTCATAATGTTTGCTGAATCTTTTCTTCTTTCAAAGAGTAACAGCTCAGAAACTCAACATAAAAATGCATTCTGTCATCTGTTTTATTACACACGTTGTTATAACTCATTCATGATAGAGATTTTAACTTCCAGAAAATGATCTTTTACTCTTAATTTCATAATGACTTATTTATGTTTCCATTGAATCTGTTTACCACAATCATGAAATAAGAGAAAGTATCTCGCTGTATGCACTGCAACAATCAGTGAAACATCCCAACACTTTTACTGCAATATGTGGAAAGTCTTAAACCATAACTGACAGACACCTCACCAAATGAAAACATATGATAAAAAGACAATGGGAAATTCAAGCTGGATAAAAACAATGTTATGAAAATGTAGAGGTGCAGGGAAGGTCTGGAACCACGCGACCGCTACGGTCGCAGGTTCGAATCCTGCCTCCGGCATGGATGTGTGTGATGTCCTTAGGTTAGTTAAGTTTAAGTAGTTCTGAGTTCTAGGGGACTGATGACCTCAGATGTTGAGTCCCATAGTCCTCGGAGCCATTTGAACCATTTTGCAGAGAAGGTAGGCAGCTAGGTGCATTCGGGAGGTTAGACGGAAGGTGGAGGGGGAGGGGGGAGACTGTGGGTGCATTGGGGAAACAGAGGGCTGTGAATTGCTGGAGTGGGAGCAGGGAAGGCAATAGGTAGGTGAAGGAGAGGGACTAGTGAAGGTTGAGGCCACAGGATGTTGCTGAAACATGGGATATATTGCGGTAAGTATTACCGCCTGTGAATTCAGAAAAGTTAGTGTTGGTAGGAGAGATCCAGATGGTGCAGGCTGGTGAAGTAGTCACTGATGTGAAGCACATTGTTTTGGGCAGCATGGTCAGTAACAGGGTGATCCAGCTGTCTCTTGGCAAAAGTTTGTCAATGGCCATTCATGCAAACAGACAGCTTGTTGGTTGTCACGACCACATAGAATGCAGCACAGTGGTTGCAGCTGAGGTTCTAGGTCACATGACCAGTTTCACAGGTAGCCCTACCTTGGATGGGATAGGCGATGCTTGTGACTGGACTGGAGTAGGCAGTGGTGGGAGGATGTATGGGACAGGGCATGCATTCAGATCTATTACAGGGGTATGACCTATGAGATAATGGGTTGCAAGCAGGGGTTGTGTAAGTACGAATGAGGATATTGTGTAGGTTTGGTAGGCGACAGAATACCATAGTGGGAGGGGTAGGAAGGATAGTGGGTAGGACATTTCTCGTTTCAAGGCATAACGAGAGGTAATCCAAACTCTGTCAGAGAATGTGATTCAGTTGCTCCAGTTCTGGGTGGCACTGAGTACTGAGTGGAATGCTCTTCTGAGGCCAGACAGACAGACTTTGGGAGATGGCGGGTGACTGGGGAGATAAGGCACGGTAGATCTGTTTCTGTACAGGGTTGGGAGGATAATTACAGTCTTTGAATGTTCCATTGAGACCCTTGGTATGTTTTGAGACGGACTGCTCATCACTGGAAATGCAACAGCCATGGGTGGCTAAACTGTGAGGAAGGGACTCCTTGATATAGAATGGGTGGCAGCTGTTGAAATGGAGGTACTGCTGGTAGTTTGTAGGTTTGATATGGACAGAGGTACTGATGAGCTGGAGATCAACATCGAACAAGGTGGAATGTTGGGTTGAGGCAGACCAGGTGAAGTGAATGGGGGGGAAGGTGTTGAGATTCTGGAGGAATGTGGATAGGATGTTCACACCCTTGATCCAGCTTCTCTGAATGGCAGAAGTGGGAACTGTCCCTGCAATATATCCTATGTTCCTGTAGCCGCCCTGGGCTCAACCTTCATTAGTCATTGTCCTTCACCCACCTATCCCCTTGCCTGTTCCCATTCCAGCACTACACAGACCTCTATTCCACCAATGTCCCCATGGTCTTTTTACATCTCTCCTTTTACACTCCACCCTCCTTCCTCTCCCCTACCTTCCGCCTAACGACTCAATTGCCATGCATATTCCTTCTCCCATAATGTACAACTGCTTGCAGTCTGGCCTCTGCAGCCACGGACAGTGGTCTTTTGTGTGTGGTTTTTTTTGAGGGGGGGGGGGGGGGGAGGGTCCAATTTGGAAGAATGCCTTTTGACTAAAAGCTTACTTGTTTGATAGTCTTTTTGTTGTACCTCTCTGCGACTCAACATCTCCGCTATATGGTGGGTAGCAATTACTCCTAAATTATTTAATTATTTACATTCTACCGTAACTTTCCTACTATATTGATGAAAGTAAAAGTAAAGGTATTTCTAGATGACATCCTGTAAACTGTTATTGCTGATAACCTGTATGTTCTCAAACCCAAATGGTTTTGGCTCAGCACTCAAAGACATATTTAATATAATCTTCACTAAACTACAGGTCCATGGACCTAATCATAAAAATATATATATATATTTAACCATCATGAGAAATTCTCTTATCTTCCCTTACACAAGTTAATATAAAAAAAGGAAGCACCATTAATATAACCACAAAGTCTTTCATAAACAATTGGTTGCATTAAATGTTCTTGCCATGATAAGTGCATCAAAAACAATTAATACATGTACAATTACTTTTTTTAATTAAGGTGTGTTGGTTTCAATGTTCAAACTCCTCCTTGGAGCAAATGTTGTGGAGTCCTGCGAGCTGTAGTGCATTGTGTCAAAGCCTGGTCAAGGCTGTTAGTATCGGTTGCCGCCCATGTGATAGAGAAGATAAAATAACAAACAACACTGAAGAAAAATTAGTTGGAGACCTTACTGGTGTCTGTAACTGCTCCAGGCTAACATAAAACTGTATAACAGAAAGGTAGTTCATAAATAGTAAGAACTGAATGAAGTCAAATAAAGGGGAAAAAACTGATGAGACTAAGGAAGAAGGAAGCTCCTGTTAATGTATTCCTAGACGGAAAAGAGAAAGAACAATTATCATCATTCCTGTACCTGAGAAGTTTAATTACATGGAATGGAAGCTGTACAGAAGAAATAAGGAGAAGGATATTGATGGGAAAGAGAGTATCTGAAAAGGTGAGGCAGCTACTAATAGCCAGAAGAATTCCAATGGAGATAAGAAAAAGATTTGCTAAATGTTTATCTAGTGTAATACAACAGTGAATCATGGACAGCTAAAACAAAAGAGGGAAGATATTTAGCAATTTTGAAATGTGACTATGAAGAAGAATACTTAATGTAAACTGGCCTTATAGACTTAAGAATGAAGAAGTAATGCAGAAAATACTGGAAGAAAGAAGATTATTGGAAGTGATCATGAAGATGAAAAAATCTTAGCTGGGACATGTACTGCACAGAAATTGTTGGTAACGAAAAGTTATAGAGTGAAAAGTGAAAGGAATGAGAGGAAGAGGTACAAAGATGACATTGGAAATGCACAAAGAAACAAACAGATGAAGGAAAATGCTCAGAACAACACGATCAAGAGCCTCCAGTCCAAACCTGTCATAAGAGATAAGCATTAAAGGAGGAGAAGAAGAAGAAGAAGAAGAAGAAGAAGAAGCTTTATGGCATCAACAGCACAAAAGTTTTGTTGATCTACTACTGTTGCAGATTCCTTGGAGTTGGTCTCTGATGTATAGCAGGAAACAGGAACTGTCTGTTGTGTGCAGACACTAGTGAAACTGACTGTTGTCTACAGACAGCTAGAATGTATATGAGCTACAGTCAAAAGGTATTAAGCTGCTAAACTTTGTTGCAGTGACATTAGAGACCACAGTGGTAAAAGCTATGGTACCTCTGGAGACCCTCGTACATACAGACGAAGCTGTGTTCTGATGGGCATGACCTGGTTAGTCCATCATTACTATGGTAAATGATGGCAGTAGTAGGTTTGCAAATTTATGGACATGAGGTGGATGTGGGTACAGGCTGGACAATTATTCCTTTATGGCTTAAAAACAGAGACAAGGTACTGCCCACTGTTGACAGCACATCTGAGTCAACACAATATGCCTCATCTGGTGAGCTAGTGTCTAATTCTCCCACCAAGTTCAGACAAACACAGAGGGTTAATACGCTTGATAGTGAGAACTCCCAATATTACACAAGTGATGAAGCCCCTCAGAAAAACAGCTGGCAGGTCAGGATGGAAGGGCAGTGTGAACATGGTATGTTTCCTGAAAGGTCTCATCTGAGATGTGGAGAAGGTTGTGCTGGCAGATACTGAACACTCTAGGTGCAATATGCCTCTAATTCTAGCTTATATAGACACAAATACCACCCGATGACTTAGTTACACCATATTCAGATCTTTAAGGGGGATGGATGAACTTGGTAGAGACCGCTAGCCTTGCACACTATGTGGACGATTGGTTCAGTCTTTGCAACATCACACTCAAAATTAATCCCAATGTTATGGTTTGGAACTGAGTGGAGGGCTTAAATAAAAGGCTTGCATGGTTCTGCTACAATCTCTGATGTGGGTATCTTGGTTTCCAATACCAGGTGCAGAATTGTTATGTCCCTGAAAAAGGTCAAGCATTTCCTATACAAAGAAAGCAGCTGTCCTAACAGAGTGCATGTGATATGCATGTGGAGGTTTTCAAGTTTGAGTAACCTCACACTCACACCGTAGGGCTGATTATTAATTAGCTGCAGGTAAACCTTTTGGGATGTAAAGTCGTGGTCCACGAAACTCGTTCCTGACATTTTGTCCAGGACTGCGCTGGACATCCTCAGAGTTGCTCTTCCACTGAGTCTTGTCGACTGACTGGTTGGACGTCTGATAGTGACATAAATACTGTATGAAAGAGGGCATGGTCAAAGTAACACATGATGAGCAGAAATAATCCTTGTCAGAGATAAAACTTGACTATCGATTGTCGTCTTGTTGAAGATAAAACTGTCTAGCGATTCTGCAGAGCCACTGTCCATATGTCGCTAAGTTTCATTGCCTCCTCTTTCCTACTAAAATTATCCTGATGCTTATAAATTCCGATGGCTTCTCTACACAGTTGTGGATAATAATTTGATGTTGTAGATACAATTTCTGTCTCAAAAAACTTCACTTCGTGGTTTCCTGACTGAAGAGCATGCTCTGCTACAGTTGATTTCTCTATTTTTCCTAGACAGCAAAGACTTTTGTGCTCTTTTAGCCATGTGTTTATGCCCCTCTTGGTATTTCCAATATAAACTTTACCATATGTACACGGAATTTTGTATACCCCACATGTTGACAGAGGAGGGCATTTATCTTTCACCGAAGACCATGCCCCCTTTCCTACAGTATTTATGTCACTCTCGGACGTCTGACCAGTCAGTCAGCAAGACTCAGCATGTGACAAAGCAAGCTGGGATATTTTTACTTCCCCTCTTGTTTTGCCATCTGAGTTAAGTTTTAACAGTAATTAAACATTGAACAATGTGAAGTTTCAGTACCTATTATTGTGAAGATAGATAAGGGCCCAATGTTTGGTCCCTAGACAGTCAGTCTACAACTGAGTTTCAGACAAAGAACCTGTGTTGGTTAGAATGACAACAATGCATTAACTTAACAGTGAAATACATGTTATATCAATAGGCTGTGTGTCTGTTCCATACAAACCTGATTATTCCGAAAGAACTGTGGATTATCTGGTTATGTTTTTTTACTGCTCATAGATGTCCAACAGCAAACTATTGTAGCAGTATGTGGATGTTTGCCTGAAACCTATTAATGAGGCTTATGGAAAGTTAAAACAATACTGCATTGGCCTTATAACTGTGTAATATTGGGTGTTTGTGAACAGCGAAAGTAAAAGACTGTGAAACACAAATGTGCATCTGCTGGATACATCATTTACACTAGACAGCAGTTGCACTTTTCAGCCAGTACGTCGACACCAAGGACAAGAAACGAAGAGATAATGCAGGCCAATGTCATCACAAGCGGAGGAGCAACTCTGAGGATGTTCAGCGTAGACCTGGACAAAACGTCAGCAACAGAAGAGCTCCTTAACTGGAGCTACAACAAATAAAATACGCAGAGAGTAAATTCCATCCACTTTGCAACCACCAAAGAAAAAGAAATTTTGCATGCAGTAAAAGAATGCCTTGGTCTCAGTGGTCCTGAGAATTATAAAATTCCTTTTGAATTTAACAACAGTGAAGTTAGTCATTCAATAACAAAAATTTCAGAATTCTGCAGGCAGCACCGACATCACATTAAATATTGCAATGTTGACAAATCTGCTGATGTCAAAAAGGCCTCATACACAAACCTGATTACATTTGATGAAACTAAAATATTATCCCATGCTTCTACCTCCTTGGATTCTGTCATCAAAGAAGCCATTGAGATCAGAATGAGCAACAACTGAAACTGGGACAGCAGCTACAACCTTAGTGGCGCATAGAAACACACATGGTGCTAAAGACTATAGATAGACAAGTTAAATTATGCTCTATCTAACAAAATCAGCATTGCTACCAATGTCCTCTCTCTCTCTCTCTCTCTCTCTCTCTCTCTCTCTCTCTTTTTTTGGGGGGGGGGGGGGGGGGGATGAAAAGGGACTAAACATTGAGATCATCAATTCTTCTTTTCCTTTAATAGTCTAAGGCTAAAGTTTTCCAGGAGAAGGGGAGAGGTAGGGACAGATCAGATGCCAGATTGATTTTGCAGCATCAGACCATTAGTCTCTCCCCCACCCCCCCCCCCCCCTCTATCACTGCAACATACAGGCTTAATGCTCCAGTCACAGAGAATTGAAAACGTAAAATAACTCTGAATGTAAAAAAAATGAGGGTGAATTCGGAATATCATGGAGTAGGGTGGGGTCAGGAAGATGTGACAACCAGAAGCAGCTGGAAGTCCCCTTATCCCTCCCCAAGGCCAAGTCATAGGCTAGGTGGTCAACTTTCACATTTGTCTGGCAGTGAATACACTGCAGCCAGCGAGCAAGGAATGCTGTTCAATATGGTCTCTGTAGACATAGGAAAACCAACATTACCATCAGCCAGCGATCTGTCAGTATAAACAACTTCCGAGCCCCAGAATGTCAAGAATCGAGAGGGGCCCCAGAATGTCAAGAATCGAGAGGAACTGACAGTGGAGAGCAGCGGAGTTACTGGAGGCCTTAGGGCCATGCAAAAGCTCAGACAAAGCTTCGGCCAAGGCGTACACCATGGAGGTATACGTGAATGGACCTCAAGCAGAGGTGGTAAAGGGAAGGATTGCAGTTTGGAGAGAAAAGATTGCACGCAAACCACAATCGTGAACCCTGACTAGGCTGCCAACGCGGGATTTGAACTGCTGCAGGTGGGAAAAGGAGATGGTAATTCGGATGCTCAGGAGAACTAAGAATGTGTGCAACATAACTGGCGAGCAGTTGTGCACATCGGATTCGCAATAGAGGGACAGCGGCCTCCACCAGGACACTGGTCACCGGACTCATTCTAAAAGCTCCCATCACTAGGCGAATGCCACAGTGGTGCACGGGGTCAAGTAAACGCAATGCTAAGGGCGCCGCTGAATCATAAACCAAACTCCCATAGTCAAGGCGGGATTGAACAAGGGCTCTGTAGAACTGCAGCAGCATAGAGTGATCTGCGCCTCAGTTGCTAAGGCAGAGGACAGCACTGAGGTGCTGCCAGCACTTCCACTTACACTGAAGAAGGTGAGGTAGCCAAGTCAATCGGGAATCGAAAACCAGTCTAAGAATTGATATGCCTCCACTACAATGAGTGGATCATCAGTAAGAGAAAGTTCTGGTTCAGATGAACGTACAATGCCGAGAGAAGCACATGACACACGACTTTGCAGCTGAAAACTGGAAGCCGTGGGCTAGACCCATGACCTGCGCATTGTGAATGGTTTCCTGTAGGCGCCGCTCAGCAACACCAGTACTGAAGGAGCAATATTAAATGCAGAATTCATTGCGCATACAGAGAAGGGGAGACTGATGGCCCTACAGATGCTGCTAGGCCATTAATAGCCACTAAAAATAGTGAGACACTCAATACAGAACCCTGTGGAATGCCATTCTCCTGAATATGGGACGGGGAAAGGGGGGGGGGGGGGGGGGGGGGGGGGTACTAGGGGAGGCATCAAGTTGGACACGGAAAGAATGGAGCGACAGGAAGTTTTGGATAAAAATCGGAATCAGGCCTTGGTGACCCCACTCGTACAATGTGGCAAGAATATGATGTCACCAGGTTATGTTGTACGCTTTACGTAAGTCAAAAAAGATGGCAACGAGGTGTTGGTATCTGGAAAAGGCTGTTCAGATGGTAGACTCAAGAGACACAAGATTATCAGTGGTAGAACAACCCTGGCGGAAGCCGCCCTTACATGGAGCCAGTAGGCCATGACTCCAAGATGCAAATCAACCGCCGACACACCACAGGTTCCAGCACCTTACAGAGAATGTTGGTGAGGCTGATGGGCCGATAGCTATCCACATCAAGTAGATTTTCACAAGGTTTTAGCACGAGAATATGGTGCTCTCCTGCCATTGTGAAGGAAAGACGCTATCGCACCAGACTTGGATGAAGAGGACGAGGAGATATCGCTTGTAGTCAGACGAGAAATGTTAAATCATCTGACTGTTGATCTGATCCAGCCCAGGAGCAGTGTGAGGGCAATGTGCAAGGGCTCTGTAAAGGGGGCGGTTATAGGGTTCACTGGGGCATGTAGTGAGCGAGAGGACTTTCCTTTCCATCCGCCGTTTGAGGGTGCAAAAGACTGGAGGGGGAGGGGGGGGGGGGGTAGTTTTCCGATGCAGAGGCTCAAGCAAAGTGCTCGGCAATCCCGTCTGCGTTGTTAGAGAGCACGCAGTTGATGTTAATGCCAAGGACACCTGTTGGGGTCTGGTACTCAAAAAGGCATCTGATCTTATCCAGACTTGGGAAGGTGAAGTATGGCACCCAATGGTCAACACATACCTCTCCCAACACTCCTGTTTCCTTCGTTTAATAAGCAGACGAATGCGCACACAGAGCCGCTTAAAGCTATTAGGTGCCCTAGGGAAGGGTGCCGCATATGTCACTGTAGAGCTCGCCAATGCTCTTTAATTGCCTCAGCGATTCCAGCGACCACCAAGGGACTGCCTTTTACCCTTTCACCAGGGGCACCCTAGAGAATGAGGGATTGTGTTTTCCGCCGCAGAAGCGATCGCTTTAGTGACCTGCTCAATCACAACATTGATGGCACCATGTAGGGGAGACTCAACAATGACAGCAGAGGTAAAGGCTACCAAGCTGCCTTGTATAAAGCTCATCTGGGTAAGCGTCCATGGGCATGGCGCCGGGGGGAGTGACAGGAAGATGGGAAGTGGTCACTACTACACAGGTCATTATGTGCTCTCCAGTGGATAGATGGGAGAAGTCCTGGGCTGCAAATTGATAAATCAATGGCCGAGTAACTACCATGGGCCACACTTAAATGTGTGGCGGGTCCCAGTACTTAAGAGGCAGAGGTCAAGTTGGGACAGTAAATTTTCGACATCTCTGCCACGGTCAGTATGCATGGTGCTACCACACAAGGGGTTATGGACGTTAAAATCTCGCAAAAGTAGGAAAGGTTTAGCGAGTTGATCAATCAGTGCAGCCAATACGTTCAGGGGTACCGCACCATCTGGAGGGAGATATCCATTGCAGATATTTATTTCTTGCGTTGTCTGTATCCTGACAGCCACAGCTTCAAGAGGACTTTGAAGAGGCACACGTTCACTACATACCGAGTTCAGGACATGAACGCAAACTCCACCTGACACACTATTATATTCACTACGATTCTTGTAATATCCTCTGTAGCCACGTAGGGCAGGGGTCTGCATTGCCAGGAACCAGGTTTCCCAGAGGGCAATGCAGAAAGCAGGTGTGAAGCTTAACAGTTGCCACAGCTCTGCCAGGTGGTGGAAAAAACTGCCGCAATTCCACTGGAGGATGACTTGATCATGGGACTGGGAAGGCATGAAACACTCAAAGAGGCAGTCTATTTATGCCTCAGGGTCACCTGCTGCCACCAACTTATTTCCTGAACAGGCTATATCCACTGTGTCTGAGGGTCTGGCGAGATCTAGATCCTCAGCGGATGCCAGAATCTTCACCTCATCCTCAGACACAGAGCTTGTAGGCAGTGGTGGTGTGGGTGCCACCGCAATTCTATTGGTTTTGGCTGTCTTCTTTAAGGATTTCTCTTGCTGATCCTTGGGTTTCTCTGGCTGGGAGGGCATCACTGATTCCGTTTCTGTGACAGAGGATGATCATGAAGCCCTACGACCAACTGCTTTTAGGCACTTAAGCCACTGGCAGGTGTCATCTTTCCCACTAGCCTGGGAAGGGAGTGACCCTTCCTAGTGAGAGGAGCCGAAGAAGACTTAACGCTTCTCCAGCTGAGAAGTGGAGACTGGTGTCCCCGATGGTTGGGGGAGGGGGGGGGAGGGGCAGTGCTCCTGAGGTAGGTGATGTGGAAGCAACAGGGAGGGAAGTGCCCCCCCCCCCCCCCACCGTATTCTTCTGGCTCTGAGAGCCGACTGGAACTCGCGGAACTGATGGGGCTACAACTGTTCTCGTAAGAGTGGCATAAGAGCTGGTCATAGCCACAAGACGTAGGTGCTCAAATTTCTGATTAGCCTCAGTTTAGGTCAGTCGGTTCAGGGTCTTGTATTCCACGATTTTCCTTTCTTGCTGTAAAATCCTGCAGTCTGGTGAGCAAGAGGAATGATGCTTTCCACAGTTGACACATATGGGAGGCGGGGGCACATGGAGTATTGGGATGGGATGGACGTCCACAATCTTGACGCGTTATGCTGGAAGTACAGCGGAAAGACATATGGCCTAACTTCCACCAGTTAAAGCACCACACTGGGGGAGGTATATATGGATTGACATCACAGCAGTAGACCATCACCTTGACCTTCTAGAGTAATGTGTCACCCTCGAAGGGCAAGATGAAGGCACCGGTGGCAACCTGATTATCCCTCGGACCCCGATGGACGCGCCGGACGAAAGGAACTCCTCATCGCTCTAAGTTTGTGTGCAGCTCGTCGTCGGATTGCAAAAGAAGGGCCCTGTCCTCTAAATGATCTACAAAAAATGGAGGCTTCATCAAGACAAAGGAGTCCCCATCAGCTCTCATACATATGAGGTACCGGGTCAAATAAGATTCACTGCCATCCTTAGCCTGCCGTTCCTCCCATGGTGTGGCCAGGGAGGGCAATGATTTAGGATCATACTTCCTTGCATTCCTTGCATTGCACTGAGACTTGGAACACTTGGAGACTGCAGGCATTTGATCACCAGCAAGTGATAACATGGTCCGCTTCATCACGCATCATCCACCCTGATGCCACCCACTCCAACCAGGGGCCCTCCCCACAGGCGCCACCCAGCCACAGCAAAGGGCACCTGGCAGGATGGCCATTGCCAAGAGTCCCAATGCCCTAGAATGGTGGGCATCTAATCCTTCGCATCCATGGGGAGTTAATGCCACAGGCATTAGCAGAATGATCTCTGTTTAGTCAGGGGGCTACAACCAACAGGGCACCTGGCAGCCCCACCACAACAGACTGGCTCCCATGCTGGATATGAAGTGCAAAGAATTCCATGGTCATCGTTGGCACAGAAAATGACACTGGATAGTGGGTGGAGTAAAACGCACCCAGGAAGGTGTCCTCGCTTAAGAGGAGTGGAATTGCAATGCCTCAACGAAAAAGTGGTTTAAAGATCCCAATGCACGATGGACACGATGCACCATATAAGGCGCCCTTCCCCAACTGGCTCGCTCTTCGGGAAAATTTTGAAAAATGGTGGTCAAACCCTACAGGGGACCATCACATAAAGGCTGGAACATGTGAGACTCCCTTTAGTCGCCTCTTACGACAGGCAGGAATACCTCGGGCCTATATCATCGTAACCACAACCCCACATCTCATCATAATTTATTATTCTCTTAAGGAACATTTAGTTGTCATTTGTGTGATCAGAAAGCTCTTCACAGATTGTAGAACAAAGGTCTCTCTTGTCTTGACTCATGAGCCATGGGACAAACTTGGCGGCAACATAATGCATTCCAAGATGCTGGGTCAAGATTTCACGATATGATACAACTGAAATACCACATTCTTCTGCAATCTCTCAAGACAGTCAGCCTTCGATTGGCATGCACAACTTCGTTGACATTGTCGACACGAGCACCATCAGTAGATGTCGAAGGGTGTCTTGAATGAGGGTCAACTTTAACTTCTGTCTGACCATTTTTAAACCATGTGAACCATTCATAACACTGAGTACAGCTTATACACTCATCACCATAGCCTCCCTACATCATTTGGTGTGTGTCTGTAAAGATTTTCTTGAGTTACACACAAAATTTAATGTGCAGAAGCATTGCTCCTCTAACTCTGCCACCTCGAAATTCGCTGTCAATTAGCTCTACCAAACTTAGCATTTCATTACCAAGGTCAAGTTCTAGAGGGGGATGAACAGTTCTACATTTTTCATTCCGCGGCAGAGGGTGCACTGATATTAAGCTTCATGGCAGATTACAAGTAGGTGCCATATAGGGATTCAAACCCCGGACCATTGCCTTTTGCAGTTAAGCATACTACCAACTTATCTACACAGCATGACTTATGACCTGACTGCAAAACTTTACTTTTGTTAGTGTCTTATTTCCCAAAGCCTGGGAGAGTATTTCCAGAGTGAAGTTGAACATTTGCCCGTGAAAGGCAAAGGTCCTTGGTTCGAGCCCAGTCTGGGAAACAGTTTTAATAAGACAGGAAGTTTCAGCTCTGCATTTGCAGAAGTGCACAGCGTGTGCCTTCACAGTGGAAAACTGGAATCTATGGGTGAGAACTTGTGCTTTCCTGATGACACCTTACAGCTGGAATTCAGCAACTTTCATGGGTGAAGCATTGTCGCACACACAAAACTAATTGACATATAAGAATGGTGAGACCATAGGCCCACAGTATCTGTAAGCTCATTAATCACTATTAGAAAATGGGTCACATTCAGCATAGATGTCTGTTGAACTCCATTATCCTGTATACAGATGGTGCTATCAGAAATTCCAACTCAAACACAGAACAACTGGTGAGATATAAGATTCAGTATTACAATCAGGAGTGGGCCACTGAAATCTCACACACAAAGTGTGGTAACGTTGTGGTAGTGCCATGAGGTGTCGTAAGCCATCCTTAAGCTAAAGAAGACAGCAGTGAGTGTAGGCAGCTGGCAAAAGTTGCCCTCATAGCAGACTCCAATAGAATTAAGTGGTAAGTCATGGATCAGATTTCCCTAAATCCACTATGTTGTTAGATGAAAGATCCTTCATCACAAGAATCCATAAAGCTATTAATTCACCATTCATTCCAGCAACTTACACACAACATTTGTGCATCAATGCCATACAGTATTTTCTAGGTTTCAAAATCGCAACACATATGCTTTCCCTTCACTGCTTTGGAAACTCACGCTTACACCAGATACGACTGAGGATCAAAAGTATGTGATGTTGATAAACCACGGTGTAAGGGTTCCTATTGTAAACAGTAGTATGATGTAGTACATTGTATCTCTTACACATTACTGATTCAACTTTCAAAACCAAGCACTCCCTTTTTCAGCAAGAGCACTGTCTTGCTATTACATCCAGCAGTGTCAAGCACTACCAGTCATGTGCCAGTATGCAAGTGGATGGGAGTCGTCATTCTGGTGATGCGCAGAACAATGATGCATAGATGCATCACATCAGAAATTATTTAAATGGCTTCTCAAGTGATTAATTATGAGATTGGAAGCATTACGTCAGTTGGTAGTGTAAGACTGAGGAATGCTAAAGTTTATTTGTGGTATATGCATGCAATTACATGTGACATCAGTACGCAAAATAGTTGTCGTTAATCATTAGTTTCCACTGACAGAACATGAAACTATTTTAACAGTTATAAAAAGGCAGCCATGGAGAGCTATAATCTGAAAGATTAATTTGGAAAATCAATAAAGCAATTGCAAAAATGGAATACATTTAATTGTTTATAAGAGTATAGTTGGGAGTAGGCACCATTAGGAAGTTTGTTATATGCAAAAAATCAATAAAATACTAAAAAATTATCTGTACTGTTATCCTCAAAGCGCAATATAGCCCCACACAAATTTGAGGAACTTTAATACCAGCAAAGTAAAGCGCAGTAACTGACTCAAACAACGACATGGAGCTGTCACAGCTGTCAGAGATTGATCTCTACCTGTAACCCTTGTCACCGGTGGTGCTGTGATCTATGAGCTGTCTCAACAAGTGGTCCTCTGGGAAGAGGCCATACACCCAGAGTGCACATTAAGCTACTCTGTAAAGACTCCATGACCACAAATCAGCTACAACCACGTGCCCACAGCAACCACCTATAGCCGTGTACCCACTAAATGGGGCATGCAATCCCTCATGTGCTTGAATGATGGAATTTTCACTTCGGCGGCCACTGTCAGTTGACTATGTTGGCTTCATTTCCACACTAAGCATGGACTTCAAATTTTGGTCTGCTACTTTCCCTTTGTGTAACACCAACTCTACAAATTACTGTATTACCTGTGTGCATTGTATTACCTGTGTCGATTTATTTTGCCCAATAAACTGTGCTTGTAATGCAGTCTTCAACAGTGGCGATAAGTACTCCCAAATTCACAGTGCACCGATATATTAAGCAATACAGACCCAGGATTCACAATATGAATGCAACACCGGTCCGTATTAATAATTATCTCGAGTTCCAAAAACCAACAAAACACAGGGTGTCGCAAAATAATGTATACACGATTTGAAACAGAATATCTCTTTTTTACAGGAGACAGAAATACAATTTTTATGGGTAATAATTTAGAAGGCAGCGAAAAACATAACAATGCTTTCTTTTGTTTCAGGATTGTCAGCAAACATGGCGTTATCGTTTGAACAACAGAAATGGGTGCTAAAGTGTTACTGGAAAACAGAGAATGTGAGTGGGGTAGGCCGACACTGGAGGTTGAATTTGGAACACCACCACTGACAAGAGTAAAAATTACAAGAATCAGAGATAAGTTTACAGTCAAAGGAACGATGCATGATATGAAGAAGCGACATAGCAAATGAAAGAAAAGTTCAACAGACAATGAGAGTGTTGATACAGTAATCCAGGCATACACACGATCCACAATGAAATCTGTGAGGCAATGCTCTTGTGAGACTGGGATCTACAGAAGCAGTGTTCACAGAATTTTGCGGCATCAGATCTTAAAGCCTTACATTCCAAGACTTCTCCATGCTCTTAATGAGGATGATCCTGATAGGCAAAGTGAATTTTGTGAGTGGTTCATTAACAGATGTGAAGAAGAGCAACATTTCCAAGATCGAATTCTTTGGTGAGATGACATGACATTTAAACATAATGGAACAATTAACTGCCATAATTGTGTGTACTGGGCCAGGGAGAATCCATACGTAACTGAGCAAAGGCTTGTTAATCTACCAGGAGTAACAGTCTGTTGATGATGATGATGATGTTTGGTTTGTGGGGCGCTCAACAGCGTGGTTATCAGCACCCGTACAATTACCCAATCATTGCTCAGTCCAATTGCGCCACTTTCCTGGATGATGATGAAATGATGAGGACAACACAAACACCCAGTCATCTCGAGGCAGGTGAAAATCCCTGACGCCGCCGGGAATCGAACCCGGGACCCCGTGCTCGGGAAGCGAGAACGCTACCGCGAGACCACGAGCAGCGGACAGTAACAGTCTGGTGTGGTCTGTCTTCTAGAGGGTTAATCGAGCCGTACTTCTTTGACAACACTGTCACGGGAGACTCATACTTGGAAATGTTGGAAATGATAACTCCTGGTCTTAGCATTGTGTTAGGAAATGAAGATTATTACTTTCAACAGGATAGGGTGCCACCTCACTTTCACCTGGATGTGAGGGCATTTCTCGATCGTACATTCCCTGCAAGATGAATAGGACAAAGAGGAAGTCTGGAGTATCCCGCTCAATCTCCAGATTTAACTCCTCTAGATTTCTTTCAGTGGGGTACTCTCAAGAACACAGTTTATGCTGTGAGACCACAAACACTGGATGATCTTAGAGAACAGCTTGAGCAAGCCTGTGAAGCTATTCCATTGCAAACAATAAAGTTGGCATGTCGCTCAGTCGTAAGTCATCGTCGACAGTGTACTGTGACGGACGGACACCAGTTTGAACATTTACCACCTTCAGTCGGGCCATGAGGCACCTAACAGCACTAAAGTTGTACATCTAACATCTTTCATTAAAGAGGTGTTCAGCTTCAAAGAGTGTATACATTATTTTGGGACAACCTATAGAAACACCCTATAAAACCGAGGTCCTATTCCATGCACACAGATTCAGGTAGGCTTACCTGCTTTAAGCACTCTAATGTGTTCAAAGTAAAGGCAATGGCTTCTGCAACAGCAGGAACAATGGCAGCTTGATAGGCAACTATCGGAAAAACAGCAACGGCAATTGTCTTTCTACAGCCGCAAATCACAACAGTGTCTATCAGGAATGAGACAACTTTGGCAGTGTCTACAGTTACCTTCATTTCTGGATGGCGTTGATGATTGGAAAATGCACTTATGATGCCTCAACAAAGCAACCTTTTCATATCAGAAAGAGACATTATTTTCTTTTGTGGACTTTGCATTGTATGTTGGGTTTGCCCCATAAGTTGTACCCCATGAAAAATTCTGATAGTTTGTCATTTGCTGACATTTGCAAACCTGTTGTCAGTTCATTATGGGTGTCAATCCTCTGTGGCATTTGCTTGATTGAAATTATACTGCCGCTGTAAACAACTGTCAGAAAACTATAAAGACTGGGTCACTGACGTTCAGGGTCTGAATCACCATCATATTTTTGTGTGCTCTGAAGAACCACACCGCCAACCATGTACAAACTCCTTGATTCAAGACTTGCTTCAACAACGAAGTAAGCGCACATGCTTTATAGCATTCAGTCCCTCCTTAAATGAAGTCCTAAAAACTGCTCAGGCTTTTTCATTCATATAGGATAGCTGAGCCTGCAGTGTCCATTGTCACCACCAGTGTGATGAGAAACACTTCTAATAGGTGCAACAGAAAATCAAATGCTAGCATTGGCCTCTTCTGTAAACATTTAATGCAGCGCAGACATCCTTCTCTTCATCACATGGCCTAGAGGCACACGAACAGGGCAGCAGCTCTCAAAGTGTGTCTGAAAAATCTCTCTCACACAGCTCAATTTAAGAATCTTTTCTGAGTTCTCCATCTCAGCAGAATTCCAATCAACATAATCTTACCCTCAGTGTTTCCACTGATACCATCATTCCCTCTACCCACATCAGTCGGCTACTTGTTTTTTGGGCAGCATTAGAGCTCAAATTAACATTGTCTTTGTTGGTTGCCCAACACCTGGCAACACAGGTACAAAACAAACTCTGGTTCTAATATTTCATTCCTAGCTGGACCTCATCACAACTCTTCAAACGAAGCATTGACTCATCCTGGTAAGGATAAACCTGTTAAACTGGTACTAATGCTAGAAGTCAATTGTGCTGAAGTCTATTATATACTCTTCTCTTATAAATAGCTACATTACTTTCCCCCCTGTTACAACCATTTTGTAGGGGAGTAACAGCATATAGTAACTATAACACACAAGGGAGAGGTGTTTCTGGTACCAAAGTCTCTTATAAAATGTTTCAAGAAAACTTTCAGTTTTGGTTTTTACTTCTGGTAATGTGGAAAATATATTTAAGTTAGATGCATTCAAACAGTTTGGTTTTTCCATTTTGAAGAATATATGTTTCTCATATTCAGATATTTTTGTCCCTGGTTATTAGGATGGGCTGCAGATGTAGCAGTCAAAAGTCACTTAAAACCAGATCTGTGCCTCGTTTCTTGTAGGCGCACCCTATCCTGCACATTCTGGGGACTGTGTTTAAGGCAGAATTGGACAGATTGGAGGCCATGAGGTGACTAACCCTGACTCATCAAGGCAATGGGCTTCTCCCCTTGTCTTAGTGAAAAAACTGGATGGCTGTCTCCAATTATGTGGCAATTTCAATGCCATTAATGCCTAGGTCATCATCAATACTTTTCCAATTCCCTGCCTGGAACAACTATTTCCAAGTTGCAAAACAGTGTCTGTTATACTAAGGTTCATTTGTAACCACTACACCCAGAATCTCACGATCTGCTGGTGTTCAACATATCCTTTGGCCTCTACATGTATAACAGGCTGCCCTTCAGTATTTCTAGCACCCCAGCAGTCCTCCAGAAGTAGCTGATACAAGAAATTCCTTCATACCACAATTATTTATATGGTACCATAGTGATGGAGGCATCAACCGATGAAGACCTTCAGAACATCCAATCTTTGTTTTCTTAATTACCCCAGGGTAGCTTCTAGTGCAACCTCCAAAAGTGAAGTAGTCCACTGAGTACTTCAGCTTTGTAATCAGTAATAAGGTCATCTGTCCTAATAAGTAGGATATCTGAGCCATAGAAAATATTCCCAGGCTCAGAATCTCAAGGAACTGCAGTCCTTTATGCAAAAATTAGCTAATATGGTCATTTCATTCCCCATCTCACAGAATTGTTCTATCTGCACAACATCTTGCAGAAAAAAGGGGTTTCATTCCAGTGACCTCCAGTGCATGTGATGGGTCATTTTTGTACTTAAACCAGCCCTCCAATTGGCACTGTGCCACATACCATTTTCACCAGAGAAGCCTTCTCCTTGCCACAGGTACCTCACGGCATGGGGCTGGGGCAGTGCTGTACCACATAGGAGGAGGTGGCTTTGAACACCTTATTGTGTTTATGTCCAAGTCAGTCAATGTTGCCCAATGCAACTACTCCCAGCCCGAAAACGAGGCATTGGCCATCATTTATATGGTCCTACCTATCTGTATGGCATCAAATTCCAGATGTTGACTGACCATAAGCCATTACTCCCATTGTTCGGACTGCATTTTAGCTCAGACAGGCAGTATGTAGGCTACAACAATGGGCATTCTTCTTTTTGTCCTATACGTATGACATCCTCTATAAGCCAACCAGCCACCATGCAAATGTTGATGCTTTGTCCCAGCTTCCAACAGGCCCAGATACTGAATTTGACACCTATTACGTTGTTATATTTCAGCTGGATTCTGATTCTGCTTTGGCTCTATACAATTTTCCTCTTAATGCTACAATGGTCTTGGCCCAGACAAGATCAGACCCTACTCTCTGTAGAGTTAGTTAGCAGATTAACTGTTGGTGGCCGCAGTGTATCTCGGCAATGGTCCATGATCTATTCAAGATGTTCTTTGCCTTAAGAAACCAGCTATCCCTCCATGACAGTGTTCTCCCGCTGCAAAAAGAACACGAGTGACCCAAGTCATTATTTCCCCAGCTCTGCATCCCACAGTCCTTGCATTCTTACACATGAGTCATTGGGGCACACCTTTATACTGCATAAAACAGCTGGCACTTTACTATGCATGTTGGCCAGCCATCAACAAAGATATCAAAACAACGATCTGGTCTTGCACCATGTGCCCTCAGCAGCAATCTGCACTCCCACAAAGTGTTCTCACCCTGGTCCCCGTCAGAAGCGTCCCCACATGGGCTTCACCTGTCCTTTCTTGAATAAAGTATGGTTAGTTGCAGTAGATTCTCATTCAAAATTTCTGTATATTCACCCCATGGGCTCCATGACAATGGAAAACATAATCAAAGCCCTTTCACAAATCTTTGTCACTGATGGCCTTCCATGGGCTATCGTCTCTGACCAATAGCCCCCAGTTCATCTCTACCAAGCTTTTCCCATTTCTGTGAACAGCTATTGTCTCTGACAGTAGCCTCCAGATCACCTCTGTCCAGTTTTCCTGTTTTTGCGAACATCAAGGGATGCAACACCTTATTACAGAACTGATCCATCCCAGTCCAATGTGGAGATGGAATAGATGGTGCAGATTTTCAAAGAGAAGACGGGAACTCATGCAGACAAGGAAAAAAAATTCCCCGGACATCCCGGTAAAAAAATACACTTTTTCCCAGATGAAAATACACTTTTTCCGTGTATAGTGACAGTAGATTTTCCACAGATTTTCCCTCGGAACTGTAGAACTTATTTATCCTTTGAATGGTTAACATTTTGTACACCAGCGTAGAACTTCACAGCACTTAGAGAGAGAGAGAGAGAGAGAGAGAGAGAGAGAGAGAGAGAGAGAGAGAGAGAGAGAATATTTTTGGAAAGACTTTTGATGTGCAGCAACATATAAACTGCATATTTTTGTATTATGAATGTATAAATTTTAATTTCACCAAACACAGCACATTAGTTTCCAAAGCATTGAAATCGAGATTGCAACGCCCTTTTGCAAGCCAATCATAGTTCATGTCACGTGACCTCGCCAGCCAATGACATGATATTCAGAGCATAGGACATGATGTAGTCAGCTAATAGCAAGATCAGTGTTAAGTAGCACGAACACACAAAGAGGAAAAGTAAATGGTTTAAATTAATATACGTAATGTAGCCACAAGTAGAGCTATGCTTTCACATATAATATTGGTCTCTAAGATTAATAAGCTACAAGAGAAGCTAAGCTTTCACATGTAATATTGGTCTTTTTTTGCGTGTGTTACACTTTACGAAACATCACACAAATGTGCCAGTAAATTTTAAAACAATGACGAAACTGTCTGGTCTTAAGGACTCGAAATTCTTCTAAACGGCTGGTCCTCAAAGTATTAAGTTTGAAACACGAGTCAAACGCTCTGTAATTTAAGAAAGTCATCGCACATTCTCACACGTAACATAATTCATTTCGCATAAAAGGAAATTTACTTTAAAGTCATGTTTTTCAAACCACCTCTCGCAATGTTTACTCGAGACCTGTTAGAAATAGATTCATTTTAGCAGTTGCCAGAGAGTGCCAGAAAACAGGCATTATTGCGCATGCACAGCTGTGATTATGTAGGCAGCCCGTATGATTTATACGTATAAAGCATTAACAAATTTTACATTACGACATAAAAGAAACAGGACATCAGAGGACACTCCAAAAGCATCGAAATTTTGTAAACTGCACTAAAACACACAATTCAGATTGAAGGGCACATTGGTTTGTCTAGATTCACAGTAGGTCCCACCAGATATTAAGCTTTTCTGTGTGGTTTTCGGGATGTATATTTTCTTGGAGTACCAGTACTGTACTATCTCATGTTTGGTTTTTTTTATTATGGCAAAATGACATACATGCCATAAAATGTAAACATGCACTTGAAATTCAGTGAAGAATTGGAACTAGCCACTACTGTGGAACGAAACACTTCGTTTCAAATAAATTGACTGCCTCAGAGGAAAAGATTAATAAAAGCCTAATTTCTTTGGCAAACTGATAAAAATAACTTCACTGTCCTGCAAGGTGATTAATGCTTGACTGCCAAAAAGCGGAAATAAAATCAGCAAGCTGAAACTAGTAATATATTTTTGCCTTCCGTAATTATGTGAATGTATTTTAAGTCACCTGATAGCTCCCAACCACAGAAATCCATTTTGTTTTCATTTGACATGGGAGCCGTAACCGAAGAGAATACATTGAAATCACTAAACGTAAACACGGATCACATTGAGACTACCCCTCTCCCCACTACAACTCAGACAACCCCACGCATGTGCAAATCTGGTAGTTGGGGTGCGCCAAAAAAACTTTTCTCATTAGCCTCTGGCTGTTACTGCTCATACACGACTCAACTGCGCATGTGCACGAGCCCGCTGGCAACTGCTCAAGTGAACCTAACGTCAACAGTTCTGATATCACGCTCATAGAAACCAGTTTATTATTACAAAACGTTGCATAGTCTTCATCTTAAGGCCTTTGACACATTTTGCTCTTGGCAGACACTTTTGTGTGCACAGTGTTTCGTTGTAAATGGCGCATTTCCTTTGGAACTAAAATTTCTTTTTTTTTTTCATGTTTTATTGCTGCACTATTATTCTGCAGTAGTGGGATACAGTAATATTCTTTATCAGTTCTTATCAGTCAAAATTACAAAAATTTAACTGAAAACTAAAACAACGAAAAATTTCCAGAATTCTGAAAAATTCCCAGGCTTTTCCCAGTTTTCTCCCGGATGAAAAAAATCCCATTTTTTCTCAGAGTTCCCAGCTGTCCTGGGGCGTATACAGCCTGCCATGCGAAATTCACCCCATCCAATGTTGCCCTCTCCTTGTTCTTGGCCACTTAAAACGCCACTCCAATTACGGGGAAGAGCCTGACTGAACTGCTACATGGAATGCAGCCTCACAACCCTCTCACTCTGTTCTTACTATTGGACTTCCATCTGAGATGCAGGCCCTTCTGGATTCAGCTCCGGCAGTGGTGCCCTAGATCTTGCTGCTGCAGTAGCGTCCCACACCTGTGTTGGAGCCACGTCACAAGATGTGCCGATTCTGCCCCTATGCGTCATCTCTGTGGGGGAGGGGTGGTTGATGCTGTAAGTAACTCCGGCAGTGACACGGCTCTCGGAGAATAACCCCTACCTGCAGCCCTTGCCACCATGATTTACAAACTGTCTTTGCAAGCAGTGCTCTAGGAAGAAGTCACACCTAGGATGACATGTCACATCACGTGTAAGGATCCCATGACAACTGACTGGCTACAACTCTGTACCCTCTGTGTAGAGCACACATTCTTTCATGTGCTTGCTTGGTGGGCCTTTCACTTGCAGACTGCTACCAGTTGACTATACTGGCTTTGACTCCAGACTATGCTTGGACTTCAATTTTGGGCAGCTACCTTTTATTTGTGTAACACCGAACCTATAAATTATTGTATTAACTGAGTGCCTCAATTGGGTCAGTTATTTTGCCCAATAAATTGTGCTCATAACTGCAGACTTCAACATAAAGAGACAAATGTTCATATGAGGCAACACAGTCTGGTTCAATTAGCAACAAAGTGTATACTCCTCTATCAGCCATCCCATGCGCATGTGCGATAGGTGTAAAAATCCTGATGTTGACTAAAGAGAAAGTCATCAAAAGGTTGAAATCACACATAAATCTGATGTGGTAGTAATTTGTGAAACAGCTATCCAAGATTGCTGTTGCGAAAAATCGTGTTCTCATAACAGAAATGCTGAAATAAGAAATATTGACATGAGCGATTGTGGAACAGAAAATAAACCAAAATCATTCAACAGAGCAAAGACATATGGATCTGAAGATGCACCTCTAGAAACATATGCAGATTGTGAGAAAGAAATGTTCAGTTTGCTCAGTCAGTCTAATTATTACTTCAAATGTTCCCTAAATTATTTTCTTGTATTATTCAATTAGAAATCAACTGGGTTTACATGCCACATAAGATTATCACCTGAGCAGAAGTTATTTATTCCCATGAAACATGAAACTTGTACTGCTGACAATTTTCCCTCTATGCACTCCCTGTGTACAGCCACAAGCAGTCGTGGGAGAGGAGTCATGTGTTGACTGTTGACTGCCACGAAAGACCAGTGGTTCCAGATCGCAAACTCACACTTGCACCAGCATACAGATAGCTATGACAGGTTTCCTTCTTAATTTGTTGTGGTCATAAATACAAAATTACAATGTTATATTTCTAGCATAGTAATCTTTTGGATCCACTAAAACTGGCTGGTAGTCTTAAAAAACTACCCAGATAAACCCATCTATACCCCAGATAAGGAATACACTTCATTATCAAACAAGACAAACTGATTGTTCTAATTTAACACTCCTCAAAGATGCCCGCAGTTTGCCTATCCCCAACAGACTCACTCTGCACCTGAGGAGGAGGAGATTAATGTTTACCATACCATTAACAACAAGGCAATTAGAGACAGAGTGCAAGCTCGGATTATGGAAGGACGGGGAAGGAAATCGGCCATGCCCTTTCAACGGAACCATTCCTGCATTTGCCTGAAGCTATTTAGGGAAATCACAGAAAACGTAAATCAGGATGGTCGGACACAGGTTTGAATCGTCATCCTCCCCAGTGTGAGTCCAGTGTGCTAACCACTGCGCAACCTCGCTCTGTGCTCTGCACTTGAACATCTGGTGTCACACAAGTGGGATTTGATCTGAAATGGAGGCTGCTACATTTTGTGGCAATATGAGCCATGAGTTACGTGCCCAAATGTAGCTGTGCTGCAAAAGGCACGCTATACTGAGGGATCATGTTGTCACTCAGCCTACATTGCTGGATCAGAGTGACACAGTCAAGCACCTGTTGTCATGAACCATGATCGAACTATGGGATGAGGCAATATTGCTAAGCACTGTACAGCAGCTGCCAACCCACTTAGCCGATGATGCTGACAAAGCAATATCCTCCACTGAAGATCATCAGCCACAACCACGAGCTCGCTTTTGCACCAGCAGTTAATTAGCCATGGCATGTTTTATTCCTAAGTCTTTTGCAGCTCTAGATCTGAAATTAAAAACGTTTCTTTCTACTGTGAATCCTCTTGGCCATACCAAATGTGACTGGTGGCATTGAAAACAACCTGGATGTGCCCATCTGAATCTCACAAGGAATAAGCTTCCTAAAGAACACGAAAAACAACAGACCTTGCTCCCCTTTTACCTGTAGTTTTTTGTAGATTTATGGAGCAGCAAAGGGTTCCAAGAAACTGGAAAGTGGTATAGGTCATTCCATATATACGATATGAAAAAGCAACAGTGATGCTGTGCAACACTAAATTTAATGTCTGCTAATGATAGGAGAACAAAGACCATTGATTCAGACACTTACAATTTTGCGAATGCAATTCATTATAGCAGAAAGGTGTCATGTTAGCTAAACAGCAATGCCCATAATCAGTGTTTCTTTGACCAATATGTAATTGTGTAATTTAATGTTGCTTTCTTACCGTAAAAAGATGAAGCATTTAGTCTTTACCTGTCATCATGTAGAAGGAGATCTTAACAAATTTATAGAAAACACTCTTCCAAAGTACTACAAAACCACTCTGCAGTGTACTTACATTGAGACATCTGGTCCACAGAGGTGTTTTACCACAGTAATGCATATTCCCAGCATTCTTTTTAGCCATGTAACATTCTTCAGACCAATGTGTACGAACAAGTATCCCATGTACTGAAAATTGCATACATCACAATGAGCTTTAACAATATCACATTAAGTGTAAAAAAAAATGTTACCATAAGAGTGCTCTCTCTCTCTCTCTCTCTCTCTCTCTCTCTCTCTCACTCTCTCACACATCCACCCACCCAACTGCGCAGACGCACACATGTACAGGCGCATGCACACGCGCACACGGGCGCGCATGCACACGCGCACGCATGCACACGCACACACACACACACACGCACACACACACACACACACACACACACACACACACACACACACACACACTGTTGTTCACTAGGATGTTGGCATTAGCAATCGATAGTAATTCCCTGAAACCAACCTCTACTATCAACACCAATATTAACAACATCATTTAAGAATTGTGATTTTGAGCTTTACAGTAGCTTCTCAATAATGAAAGAGTTCAATTGCCTTATGTTGTTCTCTTTTCCACCCGTCTGCTTTGACCTATGACATCATCAATAGTGCGGTAATGGCTATTCTAAGCATCTCCAATATGATGGCTATGATGTCACAACATACACACGTCAGCAAACATGAAAATACATATAAATAAGACAATAACATCTCCCCCCCCCCCCCCAAAAAAATTACAATCAAACTAATGGGACAACCATGGGAAATTGGGGTTTTAGGGTGGGGACAAGATAAATATAACAGTAAAAAAACACACCACGATCCCAAAACACACAAAATGATAAAAAAAAAATTACAACACTCCACTACACCAACAAAATCTACAGGAATTCGACACTTCCCCTGACCTTTATACACTCCTGGAAATTGAAATAAGAACACCGTGAATTCATTGTCCCAGGAAGGGGAAACTTTATTGACACATTCCTGGTGTCAGATACATCACATGATCACACTGACAGAACCACAGGCACATAGACACAGGCAACAGAGCATGCACAATGTCGGCACTAGTACAGTGTATATCCGCCTTTCGCAGCAATGCAGGCTGCTATTCTCCCATGGAGACGATCGTAGAGATGCTGGATGTAGTCCTGTGGAACGGCTTGCCATGCCATTTCCACCTGGCGCCTCAGTTGGACCAGCGTTCGTGCTGGACGTGCAGACCGCGTGAGACGACGCTTCATCCAGTCCCAAACATGCTCAATGGGGGATCCGGAGATCTTGCTGGCCAGGGTAGTTGACTTACACCTTCTAGAGCACGTTGGGTGGCACGGGATACATGCGGACGTGCATTGTCCTGTTGGAACAGCAAGTTCCCTTGCCGGTCTAGGAATGGTAGAACGATGGGTTCGATGACGGTTTGGATGTACCGTGCACTATTCAGTGTCCCCTCGACGATCACCAGTGGTGTACGGCCAGTGTAGGAGATCGCTCCCCACACCATGATGCCGGGTGTTGGCCCTGTGTGCCTCGGTCGTATGCAGTCCTGATTGTGGCGCTCACCTGCACGGCGCAAAACACGCATACGACCATCATTGGCACCAAGGCAGAAGCGACTCTCATCGCTGAAGACGACACGTCTCCATTCATCCCTCCATTTACGCCTGTCGCGACACCACTGGAGGCGGGCTGCACGATGTTGGGGCGTGAGCGGAAGACGGCCTAACGGTGTGCGGGACAGTAGCCCAGCTTCATGGAGACGGTTGCAAATGGTCCTCGCCGATACCCCAGGAGCAACAGTGTCCCTAATTTGCTGGGAAGTGGCGGTGCGGTCCCCTACGGCACTGCGTAGGATCCTACGGTCTTGGCGTGCATCCGTGCGTCGCTGCGGTCCGGTCCCAGGTCGACGGGCACGTGCACCTTCCGCCGACCACTGGCGACAACATCGATGTACTGTGGAGACCTCACGCCCCACGTGTTGAGCAATTCGGCGGTACGTCCACCCGGCCTCCCGCATGCCCACTATACGCCCTCGCTCAAAGTCCGTCAGCTGCACATACGGTTCACGTCCACGCTGTCGCGGCATGCTACTAGTGTTAAAGACTGCGATGGAGCTCCGTATGCCACGGCAAACTGGCTGACACTGACGGCGGCGGTGCACAAATGCTGCGCAGCTAGCGCCATTCGACGGCCAACACCGCGGTTCCTGGTGTGTCCGCTGTGCCGTACGTGTGATCATTGCTTGTACAGCCCTCTCGCAGTGTCCGGAGCAAGTATGGTGGGTCTGACACACCGGTGTCAATGTGTTCTTTTTTCCATTTCCAGGAGTGTAGATCAACCACAGCTGACGATACAAAAACACCTACAGCTAAAACTGCAAAAATTGGATTCGGACATTTCCCTTGACCTATATAGGTCAACCACAGCTGATGGTACCAAAACCTACCTACAATTAAAACTACAAAAATTGGAATTGATCATTTCCCTTGACGTATATAGGTCAGCCACAACTATTGATACCAAAAAGCCAACACCTATAATATTTCATCGCCGTATCCATACCTAACAACAGAAGCCACAAAAAAATTAAACGTCTTACCACACCACAAACAGCAAACCAATAACACATAGCGAAAACACCAAACATGTACACAAAAAAATTAATTCATAATTCACTGAAGACCCTTCCAAACCTTACGTCCTGAACTACAAACACTGCCAACGGCTTCACACATCCAACACCAAGGCTCAAACGAGCCTAACACAACACATTACACTCAGTACATACACATACACTACCAGAGGGCACCTTCAAATATAACAAGATGACATCTACAAACACAACCAACTTATAAACCCCGCGCCGTAATAACGTACACACCACAACACCCTTACAACAAGGGTCAAAGCAGATGGGTAGTATCAGACGTTCCATTGACCCCTAAAGAGTACATCTGTATAGATAAGTGTGGTGTTCTGTCGGCCATGCCCGACAGACCACCACACCTATCTGTACAAATGTATGCTACAGGTCTGCTGCTTTCAACCAACAAAGTGAAAGCAGACTGACAAAATAATATTGCTACAAAACTCCAAAAAGTCCTTTTGCATGTCAGGAAAATGTTCTGCCCCCAGTGGGGACTGAATGCGGGAGCCTTCGTACAACAACCACATGTTCTACCAGCTCACCCATGGGAAATTTACTAACACAATTACTCAATGATACACTTTTCCTGTGCTCTGTAGTTCCGGTGTTACTTTTAATTACCATCTATATGCATTCTACAAGACTACACTACATAGTAGGAACTAATTACCAATCTGAGTGTCTGACATCTGGAGGTTTGGATGTTAGATGCAAAAATGAATAGCCTAACTCACTTTATTCAATGGCAAAGTATAAAATTAAAATGCCACTTACACACAGCATCATCATTCAACACTACATGGAAACGGTAAATAAAAACCAAGTGTATTCCTTGAAAACTGTTCCTAAAATATATGTGGTTCACTAGCCACTCAAAACTGTAAACAAGTGAGAGCTGACAGCAGCGCCAATAAGTGTTCTTAACCTATATGTTGTATTGCAAATTTAAATGTCCCTTCTGTGTAAAGAATTACATGAGACAGCTTGGGTGCACAAACGTGGTGACATTTCTTTATTCTGTTACTGTTAATTAAAGAAAACTTCAAAGAAATAAAAGGGCAGATGCAAACAATAATGACAGACATTAATAATTTTTTACGTATATACTGGTGTGCGTATATAAACAAAAAAATCTGCAAAGAACAGCCTCAGAAACAAATTCAAATATAAAGCAGGCAACTGTATTTTAAAACTTTCCCACCTTGCATTTAACACGGTTTTCCTTGTCATCTCCATCACAAATGAAATGAGATCACCTGAAGGTGAGAAATAACATTTTCTGAATGCTTACTGTCAAGTTTGCACAATTGCACACTGTGTAATTGTGTAATGATGGGCCATCCACTTTACAGGAGCCAAACAGCATCTTTCCCACTGGACCATGAAAGTAAATGTGATTCAGCACGAGACATGGAGTTAATCTCAACATCTTTAAATTCATGTGCTGTATGGGAAATATGTCTTATGTACCAGTTTTCGTCTTACTTGAAAGCCACGTTCATGCCAATGGATATGACGCTATTGTTTTCTAAAACAGAGGACTGCCACATAATAGGTTAGTGTGATGCAGATTGGGCCAGAAATTTTGAAGACAGAAAGCTGACAACAGGATATCTGTTTAAGTATCAAGTAGCAGTGATATTCTAGCAGTATAAGAAACCATTGACAGTAGCCTTACCTGAAACTGACGGAAAATATATAGCCTTAACCTCAACATATAAGGAGGCTCTATAGCTTCAAAGGTTAGACAGTGAATTGTCTCCAAACTGCATGGAGGATCCTATCGCACTACTATGTTACAACAAGCCAACAACCGATTTTTATAAGATGAATGGCTAAAAGAGTTGAACCAAACATAGAGACATACGTTTTAAGACAGAAAATAGAGTCAACTCAAGTCACCATTGAGCATATACATACCTTCAGACCGAACGATAGCGTAAAGACAAAATCTTTCACTTTGTGCCTTGCTTGTTAATCACTGTTTTGCATTGCTGTGACAAACTATGGATGCTCCGTGTTTTTATTCTAAGTAATAATGCACAAAAATTCATGCAACACTTTTTACTTTGTTAATGTGTGAATAATAAACCTGATTCTTTAAATCGGAGACCTAGAGTAAATTAGTCTGTTATTAATCACCTATGTACAAATGTGTCTCCTCTAATAACTACCAACAACATCAGCCAATGAAGAAAGGGACAGCTGCCTTGAAACATTACAGTAGTATTCAAATTACTTGCAGATAATACAGTAAGAGTCTCTAAAAATTAGCTTTAGTAAGTCTTATGGTGTAAGGAGTATGTGTAGTCACTTTCGGTTCTTGAATTATTTTGTATTCAATGGGTGATGATATACCATGGTTGCCTAAACTAAGCACACAATTTTCTGGTACAAACATAAAGCATCTTAATTCACAGGTAGATGTTTCAATTATATGACAACCTTAAGCCACCATGTTTCTACGCAAAAGCAAAGTCAACAAGTTCATAAGAAGTTGGTAGCGTCTACGAAAAGAATACGCCAGAGCAAAATTAGGTTTACAAAGGCAGGCATTATCTGTGTTTCACCACGATATTTACACCTCCAGTCACGTTTTTTATGGTTTTTACAACGCCGACTATCGATGAACACAACGCCTATTTTTGGTTTTACAGTGTTATGTGAGTAAACTTTAATAGATTTGTTGTTGTCATGTATTACTCATATTTGTTTCCTATAACACGTGAGGCACGCTGATCATTCATGTTTGCATTTCTTGAAATCATTTCAACATTCTTGTTACTATACGTCAACATTAGAAAATGGTGACAAATTATAAAATAAAACAATTACCTCATCAAATACCATATTTGTACCATCCTGACACTGTATAGAAGTATACGAATTTCCAAATTGGCATCCCATAATCCTCTGAGATGCTACTATCGGAGAAAATATCTGAATAATGATATTTGGGCTAATCTCGTCTTCATCCTGTAATGAATAATTTAGGCAATTCAATATACCATGCTAAAACACTTCACTTTTACGATTCAAAAACTGAAAATCAACCACAAGTATATAACAATTCAGTTGAGTACAAGTATTTTTATTTTATATGCAGCAATGGCATGAAATACTTCATAAATGTTACGATAAATACACACAATTACTAACTGACCTTTCCTTCCCGAATAAGTCCTTGTTGTGTAGCCAATTTTTTCAAGTGTTTAAGAAACTTTCTATCATATTTTGTGTACAATATATCACTTAACTGGTCAAAAATGAGTATACACCTCATATTTGACAGTTTCACATACCAAACATAAACACAGGCACATGCGGTCCAAAGTTTTCCACCATGGTAAACACAGATATCACCGGTCACCGACAAACACAGCTAAGATCTTCACCGATCTTTACCATCCAAGAAGCAAGCCACAGAAAGGCTGGGACATCGGAGCGCCGAAGAACCCAATAATGTCACTGCACAAACAGCAAATGGTAATTTCCTTGAGAGTTTGAAAGCCATTGCAGCCTTGTCTTTCTTCATAAGTGACACACTGGTAACTGCTTATGCTTGAGTTCAGGTATAAATGTGAACAACAAACTTTTATTAGGACCCATACTGCAGACTTATAAACTGCAGTAAATTAACGGTAGGTGTATTGTGTCACTATTGGCAAAAAGGTTCTCATCTATGGTCAATTTAAGAAAAGAAAAAAAGGTGGAGCCCCCACGCCCACACTGACATGGTGATCATAGAAGGTCTACTGTTACCTCCATATTTATTAGTTACTAATCGAGGATTTCACGGGTTGTGGAGCCATGATGTTATCCGTGCGCCTGGGTAGAATTACCTGTTAATACGGTCGGATCGAGGAGATAGATAGTGGACAAAAGCAAACGCAGGGCAGCGGTTTCATGGGTAGAGGGGAAAAAAGTACCAAGGCATGCACGGAAGGAAAAAAATCTCTGCGATAGTCTGGTCGAGTAGTAAAAGCAGTAGCGGTTTTGTTGCCATCTGTGACAGGTCATGCAAGGGTAGGGTAGTCGTTAGTTTTGGGTATCGTGCAGTGCTCAGTATCGTTGTCTTAGCTTAGGTCGTCATAAAGAGTTTCAGTCCTTTCGAGGAATGTGCTGCTGATGGGCTGGGCATCTGCAATGTCTCCTGGGCCAGCTGCAGCGTCTGTACCTGTAACATGCGAAGATTGTCATGTGAGTGGTAGATTTGTCATAAATCGATCTCTGTGTAAGGGGTTTGCTTGGGTTTGTTTGCGTTTAGTGTACAATAAGGCTTCCTTGTCTGTTTGTCGGCTAGTTTACACCTGGCAGTGCCAGTTAATTTTGCTGTGCTGCAGGGATTCACCTGCATTTCTCATGTTTGTGTGCTGGCGTTATCCATAGGTGATTAATTGTCCCCAAGTAGTAGTGTTTTTTTGAGCGGTTGTGTTTCCACCTATGGTTGTGCTGGTAGTTACCCAGGTTAAGGATGAAAGGACTGTTCGAGTGACTCGTTTTCTTGTACAGCCATGTGGCAAGTTTTTTGAACACCTCCGTGAGAGCCTCAAGGCGGTATTCTCTGTGAAGGTCCGTGGTGTATGCATATTGTCGAGTGTTGCTAATGATACGTAGCACTTTGTTCTCTATGATCTGCAGGCGGTGCAGTCGTGTTGGAGCTGTGTATTCCCAAACTGAAGCTGCATACGTCATCAGCGGTCTAATAAGTGTTGTATACATGGATCTCGACACAATCCTATTCAGTGTACTTTGCTTGTTGAGCATGGGGTAAAGCTATTTGAATCTCGCATTTGCTCGGTTGGTTACGTGTTCAATGTGGTCCCCCCACGTAAGTTTTTGGCCTAGCCAGAATTCCAACGACCTATATATAACTCTTTGGTCCATTCCCATGGAATGTAGACACACAAAACCATTAATTGGAAAAAGCAAGAGAGATGGCGCTATATACTTATGCTGCACGTTGTTTTGAAGGCAGTGTGGGCAGGCTCTCCCACCATCTTAAATAGCCCAAAACATTAGCAGACTACTGTGTACGTTTGCTTCTTGTTTATCGTTTCTGTCGTGTGCACGCATCAACTTTTTTATATAAAAAAATACAGTGCTTATATGAATAACATAGTGTCAGGAACGCAATTTCTGTTTCTTAATGCATATTTGCTCTATAATATGACACATTTGGCCTCGTTAATGTAACTTTTTTTTGTGATACATTTCGAAAAACCAAGAAGAGAAGGAAGAGTTGTGAAAAGCATGCTTTCGTAAACGATTTAATTCCATTTTTAGTGTATTTGTATCGATATGAAATGAAGCTGGAACTCCGTAACCAATGCTTGTTTGCTTACTGGTTCGTTATATGTTCAGATTTCAACTCATATGCACGACATTTTTTATGTTCACATTTACAAGATACTTGTCTAGCTCATAAACGTGTGCAATGAGGAAAGAAGCAAGACATGCTATCATATATTGTGCATGTCAACAAAGTGAAACATTATTTCAATGTCAAAGAAACATAACAGTGTAGTAGTACAACTCTATACAGAATAGAGTTTTTGGTTTATTAGACTGTCAGTGAATTAGTTTCATTGTTGTTCACACATCATCTCACTTTGAAATCTTACCTATTATGAGTCATTCACTGTGTGACCAATAATAGCAATTTACAGCGTAAAAAAACGATTAATTTTTACATATGTTTCAACATTGTATAATACTATATATATGTGATTAAGGGAAAGGATATCACAGAAAAACACTTACAGCCCATAAAATATTTTGGTTTAAGATGTATGTAAGTTTTTTTTAGTAATGATTGCCAAATTGAATAACATATAGGTTTAACTTTGCAACAGTAGCCTACGTGTATTTGCTTTTTCCCCAGAATGTTCTTGCCAGTAACTGCGTCAGTTTCTTAGGAATAGCCAAACATATAACAATTGGAATGTACTTCTACTTTGATCATCTGCTTCATTTTCCATTTGAGTTTCATTTTGAGGTCTTCAAAGTATGTAAGTATATACTATGCTTTTCAATATACCAATAATTAATTAGGTGGTTAGCTCTATATTTCATGCAGCATTTGCATTAAAATTGTAATGATGTCTAATGAGTCTTTTATAGGAACATTGTTTTTGTCTAAATATACCTGAAAGCTTATCATTTATAAGCTTTTTTTGTTTATTAATTAAAGACAGACAAATGTTAGTCAGTAAATTGTACCCATCACCATTTACACATATCAATAATAAACAGTCTTCTGCGAAATAAGAGAAGTTGTCAAAGAGACACATGTCAGTTTATTACTTTGCTGTCTGTCTGGCATACTATATCACTGGGTAAGTTATTAAAACTATTGATTGCAGCATTATGACGCCCCATTTGTGCTACAGAGAACTTTAATGTGGCGTAATGAATGTCAATTCTTTTTCTTCTGGTATTATAATGGTGTACATCATTGTTCCTGTTGAAGAGCAATGGATTATTCACAACTAACTTCATGAGGGAATAACTATATGGAGGAGCAGATAGATTGCTACTCACATGCTGAGCAGCAGGTAGGCACAATGAAAAGAGTGTTCACATGTTTTCGTTCAAAGCCTTCACAAGGGAAACAAAGAGTGCACACACACATGCATCCACACACAGATTAGATTAGATTAGTACTTGTTCCATAGATCACGAATACAACACTTCGTAATGATGTGGAACGTGTCAGGTTAATAAAAGGTGTCTATACAAGATATTACATTACAGAAAATATTACATGACACTTAATATTTTTAATTTTTTGTGGCGGTTGGGGGAATTGCCCACTTATTATATCCAAAAATTTATCTAATGAGTAGAAGGAGTTGCCATTAAGAAATTCTTTTAATTTCCTTTTAAATGCTATATGGCTATCTGTCAGACTTTTGATGCTATTAGGTAAGTGACCAAAGAATTTCGTGGCAGCATAATTTACCCCCTTCTGAGCCAAAGTTAGATTTAACCTTGAGTAGTGAAGATCATCCTTTCTCCTAGTGTTGTAGCCATGTACACTGCTATTACTTTTGAAATCGTTTGGATTGTTAATAACAAATTTCATAAGTGAATATATATATATATATATATATATATATATATATATATATATATATATATATATATATATATAGTTAGGCTACAGTGAAGATCTCTAGCTCTTTAAATAAGTGTCTGCAGGATGATCTTGGATGAGCTCCAGCAATTATTCTGATTACATGCTTTTGTGCAATGAACACTCTTTTACTCACTGATGAGTTGCCCCAGAATATGATGCCATAGGAAAGCAGAGAATGAAAATAGGCATGGTAAGCTAATTTACTCAGATGTATATCGCCACACATACACCCACACATAAACACACACACACACACACACACACACACACACACACACACACACACACACACACACACACACAAATTCACACACATGACCACTGTCTCCGGCTGTTCTAACTGGGAGGCATCGGGGGTATGAGATGCTGCACCAATGATCAGCATGGTCATGTAATCATGTGTTGTGAGGGGATGAGAGTGTTGTAACAGCGTAGCTCGGATGTCGGACCCTTTGCTGTTTGGTAGGCAATGAAAAAAACAGGAAAGAATAAAAGTAAACAGCGCAACCGTAATTCATGTATGCAAAAGAAAAAAATTGCTAGAATGGCCTCACTTACGCATAAAATGTGAGTACTTTAAACTTTAGATTACGATTGGATCGATTAGTGCATCAGTAAAGGATGCATTTTTAATGAAACAACTACATCTCAGCACAATCAAATCACAAGATGCTATATAGGATAAGACCATCAAAGTCAAAAGATATCCCTAATGGTCGAAACTGAGCACAGGCACATGAGAGTAACACAGCAGGAAAAGATCACCATGATGACAGAGGTATAAATGTGATGAGCATAATGTTTTGAGCTGCATAACATGGCGAACGTGAACTTCAAGTTTATGATGTAATGACAACTCCCTTCTTTTTTATCTCCATGTACAAAACAGACGTCGAAGCGAAACAAAGAGTGTCTCTTTTGGTTGCCTCGTGAACATATTGACACCTATGAAACACAGAAGGCGACTATTTTGTCCACTACATCAGCCACCTAGAGAGAAGTGGAGCTTCGTCCAAATACCTTGCCTGAAAATGAACTCTACATCTGGAGTGCATTCTTTGGTCAGGCTATGAATCTGTTTTTGATAGTAATATATACATTTGAGACTGAGGCTGGTACTGAGGCGCATTTCTGGAAATAAGTGCACCAGTTTCACCCTGTCGATTGAGACTGTAGTAGTTTTACCATTTAGTACAGCATGAATAGTAGCAGAGGGACTTGAAATGAAATATGTATTGGAAATCTTAATAAAAATTGGCTGCTTAAATAATTAAAAGGAAAATTTTGTATGAATGATGGGTGAACTTTAACTGGCACTAATATAAACAGACCGTCAATATTTAATACATATATTCAGCAATTAACATTCATAAATTTACATACATCCATTTTTGTTACTGCTATTGTACATGTAGGTTGGTATGCCAATACGGGTTCCGGATCGCCCCTGCTCTGCTTACAAGAATTTTTCTTGTTAGCTCCGATCATTCTGATGAAGGATTCTTGGTGCGTCACGGAATAATAAACAGACAATGATTGTGCAAATAAACTTTGCTATCTTGATAACACTTTTTAATGTACAATTGGAATACACATTTTTTAAGAATATTGACTCGGCGTGGCGGATCTCATAATACATTCGCCTGCTATCGCGTGTAGGCACAGACAGATGAATCTAAAGGAATTGAAAAATTGAAGAGCATCTCTTTACCTCTTTTGTTTTTATAGCAATGTCATCTATGGATCTATGGTACAGGGTATACATATATATATATATATATATATATATATATATATATATATATATATATATATAAAGAACAAGGGAGAAAAGAAAGAAAAAATAATATTAATAATACGTTAGATTATAATTGCCCCCCACTGTGCACTGACATCTTACAGAGGTGCACAGTGTATGAGCTTATTTTTCTTTTTATAGGTTGGTAACCCTGGCCAGTATGGGCATAGCCTTTATTTTTTGGTCATTGGAGTTATCCTATATGATTACCAATTTATATAGGCATGTCAACTCCCTTAACACATACATACATCAGTTTTTCTTCATAAAAAGTGCTTGCTGTAAGTGCATAGTCCCATTATTATCAGTCAGTAACTGCCCAGTGTTTAGCTTGCGAAGCACGCTCTTGCAGCTCGACGTCTGTTACTATCACTGCTCCCTTTCACGTGTTTAATACAAAGTCAGAGTGCCTGTGTCATGCGTTCATATTGCCTTCAATGCACAAATTCGTGAAGCTCGTGTTTAGAGACGTGATCCTTTGTGAAATCTTCGATGTGGTGACAAATGTTTTCCATATCAGTGGCCCGAGGAAAGTATTTCACCTCATTGCTCGCACTTATTCAGTGGGGACACCAGCTATACATCCAACATCCGCCAACAAGGTAAGTTTCGTGCCACTTCTAAGACTTTGTCGAGCACAGAAAATTCATGTATTTACGACGTTGTCGAGCAAATTCATGTTACACGAAGTATTGTCATGCTTTAGTTCATCATGCACACACCCACATATCTCACATGCACGATTGACACTTTGCAGGCAGGTTTCGTTTGTTTTTCCGCTTTGTTTTTGAGCGTCTTTCATACCATTGCATTACACAAATTTTCTGTGATATCCTTTCCACGTACTACAAACATGACAAAAAAATAAAAATACAACTACAAGAATAAACTTACTTTATTCATTTGCTGACACGTCATTATCGTTGCTTTATATACATCACAGTCTGAATGTCATTTTGTTTAGTACATTTTGTTAAATTATAATTTTATTACATTGTTCAATTCCAATTACATGAGTCCTCTTTTTACTCTTGTTTGGTTTTACATTCTTTACATAACATTCATACAATAATAGATTCGTTTTTGCTTTATGGCCTAAATTGACGAACATTTCGCCCGCATCTCGTGGTCGTGCGGTAGTGTTCTCGCTTCCCACGCCCGGGTTCCCGGGTTCGAATCCCGGTGGGGTCAGGGATTTTCTCTGCCTCGTGATGGCTGGGTGTTGTGTGCTGTCCTTAGGTTAGTTAGGTTTAAGTAGTTCTGAGTTCTAGGGGACTGATGACCATAGCTGTTAAGTCCTATAGTGCTCAGAGCCATTTGAACCATTTTTTTTACGAACATTTCATTCCTATTGACAGTGGCTCCTTGTCGGAGCATATTTATCAATTTCAAAGAATTAAAGAAGTAAACAATAGCTGCTTCAACAGACTCTACATACTGCTTAAATAACTACGAGTGGCCTCGCCTCTCTGGCATTCTCCAGGAAGCATCTACACACTATAGGGTTGAGGAAATTTCACAGAAAGGCGTTTATGTGCCCAGTTACGTCTTGTTGCTGATCATAATTGTGTTCCCAAGAACAAAGTAGTTTGTTGTTTATAAACACAACGCAAACCTGACGATATCAAACGTATCGAATACTTATTCAGTATTTAAAGTGCACCTCAATATTTACTTGTTATGTTCATTGCATAAAGGATAACCATTTCAAATGCTGAGGTATATATAGTTGTATCATCAATTGTATATGTCTTATACAATGAGAGTAAAATAGTGTTTATATATGTAGCAAACATGTATAAAAATTTCGATGTAAATAAGGTATTTGACGCTTTCGTGAGTAGTCGATGCTCACAGTAGTTAGGTTTCGATCCTTTGATTATTTGTTAGTGCCCCACCTTAGTTCAGCATCGTGATATGCGACATACTGCAACTGTATTCTTCTATACAGATTTTCTCACTATCAAATTCATACATATCGTAAACTTACAATTATATTTACCTGTGGTGCGGCCCTTTCTTATGTTTATATGGTACTTGACATTCGACAAGCATTTATCTTTCGTCACTTTAGGATGTGTCGATGCATCGTTCCCCAGAAGAAAAATCTTAAAACTAAATCTTAATAGATAAGTGTACAGTGGTTCGATGGTCACTAATACCTCTTTCATATATTCAACCATGTATTCATTTACTTCATTGTGCAGTCGTGCCATATCAAACTCATTTAATGTTATGTGATGTGAACTCTTAGGCAGTTTGCCACTCATATTGTACTCGCTTGTTTACTTGCAGCAAGAGTTTTCTGGTCCCTCAATTATAATTATTGCATGTACTTTCAATATTGAAATTTGTGAATATGTAGATACCGTGTACATAGTAACGTAACTTCAGTAAATATTTCGTAATTTACGACCCTTTTCTGTGTATATAATTCCTTGGCTTATCTTTGTTTGTGTGTATTGTGTAGATAGACGTAGTTGTAGTATAGACTCTCCCTTAATTTTCTATGTACCAGTTTAGGTAATAGGCTTTAAAAATGCTAGTGCAGCCTGTATCTCATAGGGTTTGTTTGTTTTTGGTGATCCAACACTTTCAGCTGTGTCTGGCACGCACGCGGTTGCGGTTTGTTAACTAGTTTTCTCCCCAATGTGCATGCAGTGCATCGCTCTGTTACCACTAATGTCGTGGCGAGTTGTGTATTGCAGTGCGCACTACTGTGTGCTTCACAAGTTTGTTTATTCATTTACACCTGGGCTACGTGCCAAAGCGAAGCGTTGAGTTTAAATATCATCATCTCTAGACATATGAAACTAAAATTCTTCCTTGTTACATCCACTCACCTTATCATTTACACATTTGACATATAAGGAAAAAAAAAGAAAAATTCCTTATTAACAAACGACACAAATTCTGGAATGTGATTTTCCAGCATCCTAAATTTAATATTACTATACATCTGTGCAACTTAGAGGTGTACAAAAGGCTGCATACCCTCTTCGTTGAGATGTTAAGAACACTTCCAATTTGTACACGAAATTCTTAATAATACCTGGTCTTTTTTCAAATACATTTATATAAGCAAATATCAGTTCCCTAAGTTCCACTTGCTGTTCTTAGACAAGCACTTTGATTCACTTACCTTTGTGCTTATTGTGTTGACTTTTATTTCTTCTGCTGTTGACTGTTCGTTACTGAATATGCTGACAAACATAACTATGGGATTTACCAATTGAAATGGAAGGTAGTGAGTGACTTCAGTTTTACATGTATTAATACTTCCTCTGATCAGGTCTATTACAAATAATTGGTTATTTACAGTGAAATGACATTGGCCCTTTCCTATTTCAATTTGTACTTGGTAAGTCCTAAATGCCTCCATGCCAATTAAAGAATCAAATGTTAATTTCTCTACTATCAAAAAATTCCGTCGTATGGAAAACTGTCGTAATTGTACGGTAATTACGGCCTGTGACCTGACTCCTTTAGATTTCTGACCAATGGCAGATTGTGCCCTACAATTTTGCACTGTCAATGTAGGTATATGTCCACGTTTCTTCAATTCTTGAGACAATTCCTGTGACATCAACTTAGTTTTAGCCCGTGTGTCAAGCACAATGGGTACATCGATGTCAAATATTTTGGCTTTAATAGTAGTTTGTACCTTGTCCCAGTCAAGTTTTACTGTGTTCCCTCATTACCTTAATGCAGGTCATCTCTCACATCATTACCACGATCGTATTTGATATAGCAAGCCTCGATCAAGTTCATGCCCCCATTCTCCTCTAAGGTCACAGAAAGGGGGCCTGCCATGACCGGTTCAAGTTTTCCGGCGTCCAGTGGCATCGAACTCTAGGTTAGGCGTAACTTCCTCTGCATTGACCCTTGGTGTTTGGTTACGCCAATTAGTGTCCTGAGAGGCTCTTGACTGAAATTCACTTTGCCTCTCCTTGTTATTCAGCTTATGCGTGTTACTTTGCTGGCCGAATTCCGCTGTCTGTGGTTTATTCGGTTGTCTGTTGTTGTTTGGCGTTTGCCAAGCGATCGGCTGATTACTGCCGGTAGCTTGTGTCTGTACATATTGGACAGGCTGGCCATACGCTATTCGCCCAGTGTAACTGTTTTTGCTAAATTTTTGCCCATTTCTTTTATATCCATCTTTGTACTTACGGGATTCTCTATTGCCGTTACCATTACCATTACCATAGGTCTGGGTGGGGTACGGTTGCCATATGTGTTGTTCGAATCCATTGTTTACTTGTTGGTCCATAAATCTCTGTGTCGCTATCGGCGTATTAACAGGTTCTACTGGTCTCTCTTCATATATTAAATCTATTGAGTCCAGTACAGATAGAATGGTAATGATTTTTTCCCTAATGTGGGAAGGAAGACAGCACTTTAAAATTTTCAGCACGTCTACTTGAGATACCGGGTTCGTCCAGTATATGGTTTTATTCAAATATTAGTCAAAATGACTCCTTAAGCTTCTGTACTTCCTATTGAATGGAGCTGGGTTAAATACTTCAAGTCTGAGTCTCTCTAGTACGGCCTCTGACCAATACTCATCCAGATATGTTCTCTTAAAGTGTTCATAATAGTGGCAACGTTGCACCATGTCCGTAGCCCATAGCAGAACGTCACCCTTTGTTTATCCAACAACAAATCTAATTTTCTGGGCTTCAGTCCAGGTACAAGGTAAAATATTTAGAAATACTCTGATGAACACCACAGGGTGTGTTCTTTTCCCTTTGAACGTAAATATAGGGAATTGTCGATGCCTAAGTAATCCCTCGTTGGAGAGTAATGCTGACAAACATGCCGCGCTGTCAGTGACAGACGTGTTTATGTTCGCTCATGGAGTAGCGTACAGCAACTGCACTTGCTCGATAGGTGCAACTGCTGGCAAGTGTTGTTGCATTTTCCTTCAATGGGCTAATCTCGTATTGTGGGTAACCAGGGAAGGTCTCTAACTTCTCCAAAAGCATAGGTTTGTTTTCCATCATATGTTGTTTTGGAATGTCAGTAGTTTTAGCAGCAATGCCCCCCAGCCTTTCCTCTGCTTCCTATAAACCCGAGTCTATTTTAGCTAGAACTTGACTTTCCTTGACTTTTGAGCTTCTTCTACAGATCTACATAAATTTTGTTTTCTGACACTACGTTTTCAGCAAGGGTGCTGCCCTTATACAGCATCCAAGCTTCAGCCTTTTCATTTATTTCCTTTACATCTGCACATAATTTATGTCTATGTTTTTTGGCGAATTCTGACTCTAAACTTCACTGATCTACTCTTAGACTCAACTTGTGTACTTCTATAGGTAAGTTTTTGCATGCATCTTGTAGCTCACTAACAGTGTTCGGCGCATTTTTTAGCAACGCATTCACTTTGGATTGCGTCTCCCGAATTTGGCAATAAGCTTCACAAAGACATTGTAACTCAACTGCAAGTTGCTCCTGTTTACAATCTACAGATGTTACTTCTTCTGCTAATGTATTTATATTGCGGGACAGGCCGGTTTCTTGTTTTAGTTGTTTACCGAGCTCTGTAAACCTACCGGATAATTCGCCAGATAATTCAGTGCTTATAGTTTTGCTCACCTCACTGAACTTTTGACTAATACTATTCTTGAAATCGTTAAATGCCTGGTTTTGCCGTGCAAACTGTTGTCCTATCTTTTCCTGAAATTCCTGTTGTTTTGTAAGCTGTTGTGTTATTAGTTGCAGGAGTTGTGTCAAATTGTGGATGTCACTTGTATTTACATTGCTTTTTTGAACTGTCTGCTGCTCTTGAGTTCGCGAGGTAGTGAGCAAATAGTCAGAGGGAGTTTTGACGTCACACGCTTCAGTTCTCCTATTTGCAAAAATCTTTCCCAGTGACAACTGAGAAATTCTCTCATCGAGTGTCATAAAAGTGACACCATGATTAGTTATACCACCAGTGTCATCAATTCTTAATAGTGTGATGCCCCTTTGACTCCATGGTGAAGTGGTTATTAAAACTATGAAAAAGAAAATAATTTTTAAAAACGGAATTTTGTTTGTATCGGTATCCATCAATTAAAGCATTTTTATGAGCGTTTTCATTAATGAACGTAATTATTCTCTGATACGATCCTATTGATCAATCTTACAGAAATTGAAACAATTGTTTTGCACTTTAATGTGGACTTTATACAGACTTTTCTCCTTTATAGAGAAGTGCACTTTACGTAAAGGATATTAATTGGAAGAAAAAAGGATTATTTACTGCGAGAGGGACGGCACCAAGCGCGGCCAGTACCCAATTTTTAATTTGCTCCTTCAATTTGTTAATAGTTCCACTCTCACGGACATGTAACAAACGCAACAAAGGCCTCATTGGTTTCTCGTAACAATAAAATGGATCACTTGTCTCAAAAAACTTTGTGTCTCAACAATTGAAACATCTGTTAATATTCCTCTCAGTGCCGTCCTCTGAAAGGTCGCCATTGAATAGTGGTGGGGGATTTGAAATGTGATATATATTGGAAATCTTAATATACATTTGCTCCCTAAATAATTCAAAGGAAAATTTTGAAAGAATGATAAAAAATTGGAGAGTACTCATATTTTGGGTGAACTTTAACTGGCACTAATATAAACCGACCTTCAATATTTAATACATATATTCAGCAATTAATGTGCATAAATTTACATACATCCTTTATTGTGACCACTATTGTGCATGGAGACTGGTATGACAATACTGTTTGGATCGCTCCTCCTTTGCTCACACGAATTCTTCTTGTTAGCTTCGATCATCTTGATGCAGCATTCTTGGCGTGTTGCAGAATAATGAACAGACAATGACTGTGCGAATAAACTTTGCTCTCTTGATAGCACATTTCAATGTACAATTGGAATACACGTTTTTAACAATATTGAATCGGCGGAACTCGTAATATGTCTGCTATCACGTATAGGAATTAAGGAATTGAAAAATTGAAGAGCATTTCTTTTTATGTCAATGCTATCTATGGTACAAAATGTAAAGTTTGTTAGTTAGTTTGTTCAAAATCTTAAATAGCCCAACGATCTTGACAGATTGGTTTCAGATTTTGACACAACATTGCATTCAATACATGTGTGTTTTTTACACTTACTAAAGCACCATATGGTTTCACACACACACATACACACACACACACACACACACACACACACACACACACACACACACACACACACACACACACACACACACACAAACATACACACACACACAGACATATATATATATATATATATATATATATATATATATATATATATATATATAGCTTGAAGGGGGAAACCAGATGGTGCTATGGTTGGCCCACTAGATGGAGCTGCCATAGGCCAAACGGATATCAACTGCGTTTTTTACAATAGGAACACCCATTTCTTATTACATATTCGTGTAGTACGTTGCATGGGGGCTTAATTAAATATTAGTGCAAATAATTTTACTGTCTGTGTGTCCGGTTACGCAGTCGCGTAACCGGTTGGCCCTGTCTGGTATAGTGCGCAATCTGACTGCATACAATAACAACAAAGAATGAAAGAAAACTTCCGTTAACACAATTAATTAATTAAGTCCCCAGCAACTGTAAAACCTACGAAACAACAAAACACAAGTGTAGCTGTTCTGTGTGTGGAATTGTGATTCAACATACACATCTGGCATGGTACTTCCTCAATAAGACAAGATATTTTAGATACTATTTAGACTGAATTAATTAAATAAAACTGAAATACTATAATTGCACATATAAACCAGAAATACAGTCTAATACAAGAACACGAGCCAGATGCTTTGTTGACTGAACCTGTGACCAAGAGGCATTATTGTTTAAGACATTGAAATAATAAAAAAAGGAATTTTTTTACCTTCATATATATTGATGAAAAGTACACTCTAGTCCATCAAAGCAATATGACAATATCTGAACAAGCACTCTCCATGGGATATTCTCAACAACGACACGCTACTGCAACATCTCCACAAGCACACTCTACCACCGCTTCTCGACAAGAAATCCCTACCACCGCTTCTGAACAACTACTGCCAGTGGAGGCGGCTGAATAATACTCTTTGGCGCAATCTCTGGCGCTGTGACTCAGTGTAGCCACCTTTCATATGCCCCTCCTCCACGGGCTAGAATTTGATGGTATTTTTGCCAGCATTGGTGGTGAAAATACCACCAAATTCGTCCAAAAAAGATACAGACAAAAATTGAAAAATTAATATTAGTAAGTAAATATCACATAACTAAATAAATTTTGGCTTTGCACTGACCCTTCAATAACCTAATATATAAAATACAGTAAGGAATACAAATGCTTGCATACATGTGATTTTACATAATAGTTTACATAAGTATTATTCAATCAATGGCACCAGAAATGACGAACAGGTGCAGGTAAGAATCTCATAACATTTCATAAACAGTAAACACACAAAAAATCAGTTTTTACAAATATTCACATAAAACCCTTTCAATAGTTCAATAAACAAGTAGAACTCCTCAGAGTAGTTGACAGTTCCAACAGTAGCACCCAGCGATGATCAACAGGTGCAAATAACAGTCTTATAACATTTCATCAGCAGTATTTCAACAGCTTCAACAGTGGCACCCAGGAATGTTGAACAGATGCAGACACCAACAAGTGACATCATTTCATTAGAAGCAGTTCCATCAGTGGCACCCAGCAATGTTGAGCAGGTGCAGACATCAACAAGTGACATTATTTCAATAGAAGCAGTTCCATCAGTGGCACCCAGCAATGATGAGCAGGTGCAGACAGCAACAAGTAACGTTATTTCAGTAGAAGCAGTTCCACCAGTGGCACCCATCAATGTTGAGCAGGTGCAGACACCAACAAGTGACATCATTTAAGTAAAAGCAGTCCATCAATGGCTCCCAGCAATGTTGAACAGGTGCAGACACTAACAAGTGACATCATTTCTATAGAAGCAGTTCCATCAGTGGCACCCAGCATGTTGAGCAGGTGCAGACACCAACAAGTGACATTATTTCAGTAGAAGCACTCCATCAGTGGCACCCAGTAATGTTGAACAGGTGCAGATACCAACAAGTGACATTATCTCAGTAGAAGCAGTTCATCAGTGGCACCCAGTAATGTTGAACAGGTGCAGACACCAACAAGTGACATTATCTCAGTAGAAGCAGTCCATCAGTGGCACCCAGTAACGTTGAGCAGGTGCAAGTAACAGTCCATAATATTCACTATCACTAATTAGACAGTTCATCAGCAGAAATTAAACATTTTCAAGTGGCACCCAGCAATGTTGAATAGGTGCAAGCACGAACAACAGTTTGAAGGCACACACAATTGCTTTTACAAAATTATTATCAATGCTCTTACACTAAACATACAAATTATAATAAACACACAAATGATATCAGATAATTGTCATTAAATATTACAAAAACACAAATATCAGTAAACCTATAATATTTATGGGTGTCAGTGCAGGCCACAACAAACAAGTAAAATAATATTTAGGAGATAGATCGGTACCAATTATTTGGGATTAGGAAAGGAAAACACACAAAACATACTCACTCATCTTTCGTCCACATTTAAGTACTATTGTGTAATTGAATAGTTTTAACTGTGTAAATGTAATTCTGTCAGAATTTGATGTTCAACATGTGTATCAAGTAGTAGTTGCAGCAATGTATAACAGTCAATAATAGTTAGTCAACGTCGTAGTCATCATGTCAAGACCAATGTTTGCCAAGCCAGATCAAAATGTACGGTTGCTGAACAACTGTCAGTGTGCCAAGATATGCAAATGCTTCCTCTCTCCAAAAAAAGTATATACTGCTTATTGATTTAACAAAGTGTGTGTGTAGACAATCTTCTTTCCACTTAAGTGTTCTAGTCTGCCAACTTCATCCTCCTTGTTCCATATAGACCAACAAAAATAAAATACTCCTCACTTACTTCACCTCTTATCCACCAAAACTCCAATAATCATTATCATCACATAATCTTAATACTTCAATAATACCTCTTACGTCGATACATATAAACCTTATCATCAATATCATTTACCTTACCTCTTGTCCACCAAAACTCCAATAATCATCAACTTCACACAATCTCAATACCTCAAAAATACCTCTTCAATACGTCGATACATCTAAACCTTATCACCAATATCATTTACCTTACCTCTTGTCCACCAAAACTCCAATAATCATCAACTTCACACAATCTCAATACCTCAATAATACCTCTTCAATACGTCGATACATATAAACCTTATTACCAATATCATTTCACTTCCATTATAACTCTTTCCTCTAGTCAGTCTCCTCAAACAAGTACAGATAAAATCCTAGTGCAAACTTCAATTCATCATCTCATACAATCTGAAGACACAATGTCCACACACAACCTCTGTGTAATCCACCCGAGCCAAATTTTCTATTCATTATGGATTATAAAATACATTTTGGTTACCTTGTCCATCATAAAATAAAAGAAATGCATACATGACCTCTAACAGTCTTTAGTTTGAATAACTTTCAGTAAGTAGGTGCGAGTACGTAGTATGAAAGATCACATAAGACTTTGAGTGAATAAATCGTAATATTTCACAGTGTGTACACCACTTCAAGAATCATGGCAAAACAGAAGCAAACATGTGGAGTATTTCTTGTGTCAAGTGTCACTTACGATTTCAATTACTCACGAAGAATGCAGTGTAATAACTGTCAATGGTCTAAACCTAGAGTTGGTATGTCATGTCGTTAGCTTTCTTCCTAGTAACATAAATTTATACAGCTTCCATAAAAACCTCCAGCTCATGTGACTTCAATGAAGTTTGTCGTACCAATGTCGTTCGTAACATTATAGCATTTCATTTTCTTATCTTAAAATATAAAGCACTGAGCGTAAGCAAAACATGCAATAGAGAGTAAATATACCAGTAGAGAACAGAACGTCAAGCACAGTCCCTACAACGAGGCTCTGCCAAGCGAACAATCTGTAATTAATACCATAGTGTGACCTAAACTCCATGTTCGTACACAGTATATCAGCATTTCTATATACCAAATTAAAGAATAGTTATGAAAACAAGCAGAAATGTGTAAATATGCAATCCATACGCAAAGCAGCAAATATATATCTTACATAATAAACAGGTCATTAGCAATATATCAGCATAAGCAAATAAATGTTCATATGTAATCTTAATAAGTAAACATGAAGGCGCAAGCAGATAAATCACAAAGTGTAACCTACATACATAACCACAGTCAGCACAATTAATCAGGTGACAATTATAATTTAAATAAATAAGCACAGCAGGTACATAATTAAAAAAAGTGACACCAGTGAAAAAGCAGTGCAGCCAAGCGATGCATAACATACATAAGTAACAACCCTGTTCATTAATAAAACATTGTCAAAATCAGCAAATGTACGCAAGCACGTCGCTTCACAAGTAAATTCATAGAACATGAAATTTAGCACAAAGTATGAATCACGTAATCGCGAGCAGCAAATTACGTCTAAAGTACGTACCTAAGTGGAAATATGTTACCTGAAAAATAAACTCAATTAATAGTTACCTTTTTAGTTTATTAGTTTCTACTTCGAAATGACATTCTTCCTGAAATTTTCTCGATAGAAAGTCCTCTTAACGTCGGAGACACACAGAATTTACTTGAAGGTATTAAATATTTTATACAACCGTATCCTGAAAAACACTGAACGTTAATAACATAATTTATCAAGTCACTATAGCTTTATACTGAATTTATTCGGAGAAATTAGAGTGTGCATTTGTTTACGGCTGTCAGTGCATTTGCACTGAGCGCTCGATCAGCTGTAGGCGCGCGTGACGTAGGAAGTAATTGTTTGTGGTCAACGACTGCCTTGTGCGCCTCGCAGACTTGACTGTTGCTTTGAGTGTGTGCCGCCGCCAAAACACAGCGCATATCCTTATATTCTCTGCATGTTTACGTATACCTGTTAGTTTCTCAAAAGTATGTCATTCCACAAAAATTTTAACATTCGATATATGATGTATTCCCTTAGAGCGTCGAGATTAAGAGTTTCTACTTCAACAGTGTTATCATGAACAATTTTGCGAACTCTATATGGACCGTTATAAAGCAGAAAAAATTTGCGACACAAGCCTTTTCCTTTGTGCGACAAACGATGAGACTTAATTAACACCTTTTGACCAACTGACAAGGTTTTTGAACGACCAGGACGTTTAGCTGATTTCTCTCTTCTAGCAGCCGCAGATGCAATATTTCGTAGAGCCAGGTTGACAATGCCGCAGTTTCCGTGTAGGCGGAAAAGGAACGATTTCAGAAATGCGATTTGTCGGTGCTTTATTTTTTAATATCAATATAGGCGGTAAAGAAGTTGAATCATTAGGGAGTTCATTCAGAATGTTTTGAAAAATATGAAGATACTGATCCCATGTTCTGTGATTCTGATGACAATAAAGTCGACACAGTTTATTGATTTCCTTCATCCATCTCTCTGAAGCGTTAGATTGAGGGTGAAAAAGTGAAATGAATATTGGTTTAATCTTACGACGCCTTAGAGTACGAAGCCAAATTTTAGAGCGAAACTGTGATCCATTATCTGATATAACCTTAACAACATGACCCACTTCTTTAAGAAAATGTTTGATGAAGGCATCAGATACTTAACGAGCTGTTGCTTTGCTACCAAAATGTACGCAAAACCATTAGTAGAACGAACCACTGGACCGAACAAATCGACTGCAGCCATCTCCTTTAATTTCGTTGGAATGATAGGAAACAACGGTGCTCTGTGAGAAATAGTTGGCGGCTTAGCCTTTTGACGTAATTTGCATTTGGCAAGAACAGATCGAATACGTCTTTCCATATTACTGAAGTAGCAATTTTCTCGTAATTTATGAAAGCAATTTCTGGGACCAAAGTGTGCATAACTGAAATGTGTGTACCAAATCAATTTATTAACCCACTCATCAGGAATACAAACTAACCAAACAGAGTTTCGACCGATTTTCGTTTAAAAAGAATATCATTGCGAACTAAATAATACTGTCTAATCGCTATGCTTTCCTTTCTCCTCCACTTCTCCTTAATGTCCTTCCAGATTGGATCCTTATTTTGTTCCTTAGCGATGTCCTGGAGCGAAGATGAAATAAAATTCTCAAACGCAACACCTTGAATATACATCAAACAATAATTGTTTTCCTTGCCGTCCTCTTCAGCACTTTGTTTCAAATCCATAGGTACACGTGATAAAGCATCAGTGATAATATTTGAAGAACCCTGTATGTAAACAATACTAAAGTCAAATTCCTGTAGATACAGCGCCCATCGTGACAATCTTCCATGAGATAATTTTGTTGACATAAGAAATTCCAGAGCTCGATGATCAGTGTAAACCTTAGTATGTCTGCCATACAAAAATATGCGAAATTTTGTGAAAGCCCAAACAACAGCCAAGGCTTCAAGTTCCGTAATCGAATAATTCTTTTCCGATTTAGAGAGAAAACGACTTCCAAATGCAATAGTTTTCTATACTACAACGTCGTTTTCTTCTATCTCTTGAAATAAGTGTGCGCCAAGGCCTTTGTATGATGAGTCCGTCGCCAAACAAAAATCTTTAGATAAATCCGGATGTGAAAGAAGTGGAGCAGCAACTAAAGCATCACAAAGTTGTTCAAATTCTGATTGAGCTTCCTCATCCCAACACCAATTACATTTCTTTCCAGATAGTTCACATAAACGAGGTGTAGCCAAATTGTACAATCTAACAAAGCGTCTAAGAAAATTACAGACACCAAGGAAACTACGAACATCACGTTTTGTAGTAGGAACAGCATAATTACGAATAGCGTCTAGTTTTTCTGGATCAGGAAGAATACCTTCTGTAGAAATAATATGACCAAGAAATTTCACCTAAGAACGACCAAATTCAGATTTTTTCAAGTTCACTGTAATGCCAACTCTTACAAAAATACGTAATAATGAATCCAAAATTTTGTTGTGCTCACTCCAAGAACGTTTAGCAATAAGAATATCGTCGACATATAAAGTAATATTGTCACGAAGATAAACAGGTAAAATTTCGTTTAAGCTACGAATGAATGCTGTTGAAGATATAGTAAGTCCAAACGCTAATTTCCGAAATTACTTTTGGGTAAAATAGTCATATCCGGTTATTCTTTAGCGTCTTTCTAGATAGATTGATAGTTGAAGAGTTGTTTCGATAGATGCAAAGAATAGTAAAAGAGTAGGCAGCAGTGCAGAAAACTAAAAGGGAAATAGCACCACTACAGCTCGGGGCCCTGTGCACGCTACGGCACATATTCACTTAGTGTAGCGAATCCCCTGAGGACTATAGTCACATCCGGTTATTTTTTTTTACCATCTCTCTAGATAGATTGATAGTCGAAGAGTTGTTTCGATAGATGCAAAGAATAGTAAAAGAGTAGGCAGCAGTGCAGAAAACTAAAAGGGAAGTAGCACCACTACAGCTCGGGGCCCTGTGCACGCTACGGCACATATTCACTTATTGTAGTGAATCCCCTGAGGACCTTAATAGCCACACATAAATTCCAGTTTGTGACTTAGTGGCCAATCTGGCGCAAGTGCGCATACAAACCGATCCAACCATGAACATGAATGTATGTCATTCTCAGAATTGCGAAAGATCTTAAATTTCCGAACAGTTAAGAAGTGTATATAGTCAAAGTTTTCTCCCCGTGGCGACAAAGACCTACCGCATCTGTCCCTGTCCCAATGTCGATTATTGTCAAGTTCGCGCGCCTGGTGCTCTGTTGTTGCTTCTCGTAAATGAAATAAATTACTTTCTTCAAACCCCTCTGCTATCTGTGATTCTAAATTTCTTTTGCTGTCTTTTCCTACAATTTCGCTTTCAATTTGTTTGACTTGCTTTTGTAATGCCTCAAATTCCCTTTTAACGCGTTCATTAAATTTTCCCTGTTTTTCAACATAATTATTTATGTTCTGGTACTCTTCGGTTTCTGCAAATGGCAATGGAGCTGTATCATCTGAATCTCTGTCCCCATTTAAACTAAGGTTTGTCAATTTATCTGAAATCTCCTCCACTCTTTCCGATGAGTCACCTATTTTTTCTTTCTGTTTATTTACGTCTTCCGTAAGTGTCGCGACTCGGGTTTCGGTATTGTAACATTTAGTAGTTAACTGTTCATACTGTTGCGTTAAGTTATTTATTCCGTCATTTGGTATGGATTCCTCAATTCTTTCAAGTATTTCTTCCTTATTGTGTGCACGTTGTAAATTTAACTCTGAAAAATTTTGTACTATCACGCGATCTTTTTCTTCCTGTTCTCTGTCCTGTTCCTCTTGTCTAATTTCTGTTGAAATTAAACTATTATTGTGAGCATTCAAAATCGGTTGTACTTCTTCTCTAATTTCTTTCTTTGATTCATCTTTCGTGTTTCTGAAACATGTCCCTATTCGTGAGTCTAACCGTGTTGTCAGTGCTTTCATCTTGGTTTTAATTGTTCCTATATCTGTTTTTAATTCAGATCGTAACTGTGATCCCACTGTTTTTAATTCAGATCCTAACTGTGATCCCAGTGAGTCTAACCATGTTTCCATTGTTCCCCTATCTGTTTTTAATTCAGATCATACCTGTGATCCCAGTGAGTCTAACCGTGTTTCCATTGTTTCCCTTTGTGAGTCTAACCGAGATCCCACTGTTTTTAATTCAGATCCCAAATTTAATATTGCACTCATCAACTGCTCCACAATGACTGGTTCGAAATTCTTTTTGCCCCTAACATTTCCCGCAAAACCATCTTCGTTAGTCATAGCTGTATAGCTACCTGTGTTCGAGACTATTCCAGAATCTTCTGTCGTTAATCTCGTATTCTGAAAATTTTTTGATTGTGAAAAGTTTTGAACTGTTTCTGGACTATTTTCCCGACATATTAAATTGTTTTCCACTTCATTATTCATCATCCTGTTCTCCTGTGTTGGCGAGTTCGCCATGTTAACAATTTCGTCATTCTCACTATTCATCATTTTCGCCTTTTTCATCGATCGCATAATCATTTACAAAACATACAAAACTCGTCACTATACGAAAATTACACTCAATGACACTTTATCTCCAACTATACCATTCACACGAAATGCTTCCCGACAAACACGATTAACGAACAATTGAAATCTTCATATTTGCACAAATTGTCAGACCTGTATACAAGACAACAAAAATTAAATTCTGCAAAAAATACCATTAGAATAAAGACAAGACAACTACAAATGGTCAATTACCAAATCTACACATGCAATATTCTACTACTACAAATTACGACAACAATACTACTGTCTGCTATTTTTACAATCAGAATAATTCCAAGGGACAATCCCAAGCAGCGTTCGCCACGTGCATTGGGTCTTAATTAAATTTTTTGATTATCCAAATATTTTTACTGTCTGTCCGGTTATGCAGTCTCGTAACCGGTTGGCCCTGTCTGGTATAGTGCGCAATCTGACTGCATACAATAACAACAAAGAATGAAAGAAAACTTCCGTTAACACAATTAATTAATTAAGTCCCCAGCAACTGTAAAACCTACGAAACAACAAAACACAAGTATAGCTGTTCTGTGTGTGGAAGTGTGATTAAACGTACAAATCTGGCACGGTACTTCCTCAATAAGACAAGATATTTTAGATACCATTTAGACTGAATTAATTAAATAAAACTGAAATACTATAATTGCACATAGAAACCAGAAATACAGTCTAATACAAGAACACGAGCCAGATGCTTTGTTGACTGAACCTGTGACCAAGAGGCATTATTGTTTAAGACATTGAAATAATAAAAAAAAGGAATTTTTTTACCTTCATATATATTGACGAAAAGTACACTCTAGTCCATCAAAGCAATATGACAATATCTGAACAAGCACTCTCCATGGGATATTCTCAACAACGACACGCTACTGCAACATCTCCACAAGCACTCTCTACCACCCCTTCTCGACAAGAACTCCCTACCACCGCTTCTGAACAACTACTGCTAGTGGAGGCGGCCGAATAATACTCTTTGGCGCAATCTCTGGCGCTGTGACTCAGTGTGGCCACCTTTCAACGTAAATAAATATGAATGTTTTAGTTGAACCACTTTTTTTGCTTTGTGATAGATAGCGCTGTAATAGTCACAAACGTATAAGTACGTGGTATCACGTAACATTCCGCCAGTGCGGACGGTATTTGCTTCGTGATACATTACCTGTGTTAAAATGGACCATTTACCAATTGCGGAAAAGATCGATACCGTGTTGATGTATGGCTATTGTGATCAAAATGCCCAGCATGCGTGTGCTAGGTATGCGGCTCGGTATCTTGGACGACATCTCCAAGTTTCCAGACCGTTCGCCGGATAGTTACGTTATTTAAGGAAACAGGAAGTGTTCAGCCACCTGTGAAACGTCAACCACGACCTGCATCAAATGATGATGCTCAAGTAGGTGTTTTAGCTGCTGTCGCGGCTCATCCGCACATCAGTAGCAGACAAAATGCGCGAGAATCGGGAGTCTTAAAAACGTCGGTGTTGAGAATGCTACATCAACATCGATTGCAACCGTACCGTATTTCTATGCACCAGGAATTGCATGGCGACGACTTTGAACATCGTGTACAGTTCTGCCACTGGGCACAAGACAGATTTTTTGCACGCATTCTATTTAGCTACAAAGAGTCATTTACTAACAGCGTTAACGTAAACCGGCATAATATGCATTACTGGGCAACGGAAAATCCACGATGGCTGCGAGAAGTGGAACATCAGTGACCTTGACGGGTTAATGTATGGTGTGGCATTATGGGAGGAAGGATAATTGGCCCCCATTTTATCGATGGCAACCTAAATGGTGCAATGTATGCTGATTTCCTACATAATGTTCTACCCATGTTACTACAAGATGTTTCACTGCATGACAGAATGGCGATGTACTTCCAACATGATGGATGTCCAACACTAGCTCACATGCAGTTGAAGCAGTGTTGAATAGCATATTTCATGATAGGTGGATTGGTCATGGCCCGCACATTCACCGGATCTGACGCCCCCGGATTTCTTTCTGTGAGGAAAGTTGAAGGATATATGCTGTCGTGATCCACCGACAACGCCTGAAAACATGCGTCAGCGCATTGTCAATACATGTGCGAACATTACGGAAGGCGAACTACTCGCTGTTGAGAGGAATGTTGTTACACGTATTGCCAAATGCATTGAGGTTGACAGACATCATTTTGAGCATTTATTGCATTAATATGGTATTTACAGGTCATCAAGCTGTAACAGCATGCGTTCTCAGAAATGATAAGTTCACAGAGGTACATGTATCACATTGGAACAACCGAAATAAGATGTTAAAACGTACCTACGTTCTGTATTTTAATTTGAAAAACCTACCTGTTACCAACTGTTCGTCTAAAATTGTGAGCCATATGTTTGTGACTATTACAGCGCCATCTATCACAAAGCAAAAAAAGTGGTCCAACTAAAACATTCACATTTCTTTACGTACTACACGAATATGTAATAAAAATGTGGGTTCCTATTAAAAAAAAAAACACTTGAAATGCATCTAGCAGGTGGCCAAGCATAGCGCCATCTGGTTTCCTCCTTCAAGCTAGACAAGTTTTATTCTTTATATTTTTTCCTTTTGACGCATATTTCGTGAGATATTTGGCCCAGTCACTATCAATGGACCACAGTATATATAATTTTGGTGATATAAGATTTTGAACATTTTATGTCCATTTTATGTCCATTTTGAACAAATGGACATAAAATTTGAGTGTGTCTATATACATCTTATATCACCAAAAGTCCTTCACTGATTGTGTTGAAATTTCGTTTGGTTGTTGGTCAGATGATTTGGGGGAGCAGATCAAACAGCAAGGTCATTGGTATCATTGGATTAGGGAAGTATGGGGAAGGAAGTTGGCCATCCCCTTTCATGGCAACCATCCACACATTTGCCTGACACTATTTAGGGAAAACACGTAAAATCTGAATCAGGATGGCCAGATGCTCGGTTCAACCGTCATACGCAGAATCTGGGTCCAGCGTGCTAACCACTGTGCCTGCACTTGTTTTATATGCTTTTAATATATCTAATATATGGATAAATATGTAATATGTATTGAGGCAAACGTAGGCACCCAAAATCGCGAAAAATCCTTGATTGATTTATTTAAAGTTCTTATACAATACTCCAATGAACATTTGGATGGAAATTGGTGATATATTTTCAGTATGTCTAATATATAAGTATATATTAAATATGTAAGGGCACTCTTTGGTACCAAAAATCCAAAAACATTCGTGACAGAATGATTTGAAATTTTATATGATACTCTAATGAACTGTCAAACAGATAGTAGGATATGTATTTCTTTTATTAAAATGGTAACGTTGTTGGCATAAACATACTTGACCACTTTACTTCAAATTTTTACACATTACTCCAACAAACATTTGGACAAGTGAGGGATATTTATTTTTTATATGTATAATTTATAAATGTATATATAAGATACATAATAGTGCACAATTGTTAGCAAAAGTCTCGTAAATTTCTCGACCAGTTTACTTCTAATTGTAAATGATACTTCACTAAACATTAGATGGAGATAGACTATATATTTTTAGGCAACACTGTACAAGTTTATTTTGTTAAGATTGACTGCAAACATGAAAATATGAATTACATTGAAATGATGCTGTGTTGTTGTATTGTTTATTGCGTTTACTTAAACTTATGGCTTGACTTTTTTTGGGTTCACTAACATTTTGTTTTTATCTGTTATTACTTTTGTGTTGTAATTTCATGTACTGACAAGTTCCATGACCTTGAAGATTTGCTCCTGAATTGATGCATAAATAAATAAAAATAAAAATTCTTGAAGTTATCCATTTAAATATCAGAATTAATAGAAAGTGAAGTGTTGGGCGAACTCGTTAATCAAATACTTAACTTCAGTAATTTGTGTCGAATTGATGATCTGCTGCTGTTGCTGTAGAGAAGAATGTTCAAATCCGTGTATAACAAAGACTGGCCAGAGTGAAAAATGTATTCACATTAGTTTGTGTCACACATGTTTTATGAATACTGGAGTAATTTTTTCCTTCTTGAAGTTATCCAGATAATGAGCAATCAATAGTACAAATGAGCTAAACTAGCCCAGTGTGTGCCCTTGAAGAATCGTTACATATTTACAAATCAGACTGACAAACAACAGTGGTTCCACATGGGTCTTATAAATTTAGCTACAGACTCACTGATTGTTACAACCAGAAAATTGATGAAATACAGTAAAATTTGACATATATCCTAACAGAAAATGACATACTATGAATTGTAAAATAAAATGTAATTAGGCAGTAAGTGAATCTTCTTACAGAGCAATTTCATTCAAAACTCCCGCAATTTACGTTTTCCCGTTTTTTATGTTCATTTTTGTTGTTCCCAACAGAATTCTATTCTCTCACTACAACACCTTCACAACATTAAGGATTCTGCTTTACATTTCCTGCATTTTAAGTTTACTTTGACGTCATCACGACCTCTGACATCGATTTTCATCCAGCTGTCTGCATAAAGTGGATCGTATTCCTGCTCAAAGTCACCCAAGAGACAAAGGAGAAAACACAGACTATAAGCATAGTTATGATCATGTAATGTAGAGCATTAGCGCGGTAAGCAAGATTTTCACTGTTGGAGTGCAGGTCACGGCCATACGTATTACAGATGCGCAGTGTTCGGATGGGTGGGAAAGTATGCTGAATCACTGCCTTAGTAATAATCACGATCTACCGATAATTACTTTAGTAGCAACCTTCCTTCTACTCTTTGTGTTGTATTACAACAGCTGTAATTTGATTTCACCGTCATTTATAGACATAAACACCATTTTTTTAAAAGATAGCTGTCACTATAATAGGCTTTCACAAATTGTTGGTATTTCTGTGTGTAACACGCTAACCCATACTAGGCGCACAGTCTTACATTAGAGCAATCTGATTTAAACATAAACACTCCTCCTCAAGATGTATTATGCACATGATGTCTCTTATCACGTGCGCAATTATAGATGCATGTATTTAAAAGAGTATGCACAAAAATCAGTGGAAAGAATGCATGCATGCATTGGCGTTCTCGCATCCACACATTGCTTCAGTGCACAGGCAAGCTGCTATGGATTCCCTTCTTTACTTAGGAGCTTGCGTTTCGCTTATTGTGATGGAAAGGCGGCAGAAAAAGAAAACCCAGAAGCGACTGGAGGTAAAGAAATGTCTAAATGACAGAGGTATAAGTGACAAAGTGACACGAAGTGACAACGTTTTGTTTGCAACTTCCAGAAGGTAACAGCGAGATCTCAGATTTCCTGTTTGACAAACTGTAGCGATGAGGCTGACAGTAGTCGTGCAAAAGCTGGGAGCCGGTGACATCCAGGCCAGTATGAACTATTTATTTCGCATTTCAAAACAAATTATTTCAATGGTTATTACTGAAACTGAGAAACACACTGATGGTTCTTAGTCGTTATGTGAAGGTTAATTAATTTTCAAAGTGTAATTTATATTTACACAACTTTAATTATGAAAGATTACAATTAGATTAGCATCTAGGACTCGACAAATTGGTGCATTTCATAGATGGCAGAATCCACTAGAATGGAGGTTATATTTTCCAATTTTGTGGTTTTTGCATCATCAGTGTTCTTCATTTCTATTTCTAGTAGTCTGTTGAGTTTTTGTGTTACAAGGTCGCCCTTGCATGGATATTCGTCCACAGTTTTCTAATACTCATATCCAATACATCACACTGAGGGAATCACATATCAAGTTTTTGTTCAAATAATCTGTAGATGTGGCATTACATTCAACTTGTGTTTGTCTGTAATCATCTACAAACTTAAGTGTGCTTCCTTTGGAATCTTGAGACATTACTGCCCATATATCGCTTCACAGCCTAGCCTGAACACAGCACACAATGAAACACACATGAGCCCCAGCTGCCTGTTGTTCTGTGTTATGAAGACTGCCAAATTCAGTGTTTTAACTAGTAGTGTGTTACATGGTTTATTGACTGGAATTTTATACCAATTATCAATATTAAGTATCACAATATAATGTGAATACCTTTGTAATGTGGTTTCATGAGAGATTAGAGCTATTTGCTGTCAGAAAGAAACATAAACAATTAATTGTTTCAGATTTTTTTAAATAGCTACAGATTAAATTATTTTAATTTCATATTTTGAACAACATAAAGAGGATGACCGTAAAAGTAATTTATTCATTTTTGATTGTTGTGTTTCCTATGTGGTCCTTTATTATTCCTGCATTTTACATGTTCTTGGCAAAGCCTGCTGTAAAGTGTAAAAAGGGCGTTTTACTGTATAACAGATGATACTGCATTTTAGTGGATTATATGAAACTATCGAATACAATCTGTCACTGGCATATTTCCTAGCTTCATTTAAAATGCGCTTCATGTCAGTAGTAGCAGTCTTTCAATAAATAGTCTGGAAGTTCCTTAAAGTAGTTTTTGTTTTGTAATTAGCTTTTTTGTTGATAACACAGTAATTACATCATACACAGACAGGAACGCGCTTTGCAATTATGTAGCGAGACTCATATTTCAATTTAATTAGTTTTTTAGATACAGACAACATCGGAATTAGAATATGTGTCACAGACAAAGATCGTAACCGTATTTTAGTAATTTTAAGTAAATAGCATTGTCCAAACATTCCTATCGACTGTCATATTTACTTGAGGCATAAGGAATACATTGTTAAGGCATTTTGTCATAACAGCTCCCAAAGTGTGGTATTCTCTACATTGTCCACATTTATCTATGCTTAGGATTACTGTTGACATATTATTAGCTTTTCAGTTAATCAAATGTGACCGAGAATCTGACGGTAATAAACTTTGAAGGAATGGAAAAAATTATAACCAAAGGATTGACAAAACTTTTTATGCTTATTCATGTAACAGTTTTACATTGTTATAAGTTACAAGTGCAAATGACAGTATAAATCTTCCGTTTTGTATGTATTATACAAATTTCCATAATCAGAATACCAGTGGCATAAACATTTCTACAAAAATTCCCTGTCGGACGAAAGATGGCCGGCCGATGTGGCCGTGCGGTTCCAAGCGCTTCAGTTTGGAACCGCATGACTGCTACGGTTGCAGGTTCAAATCCTGCCTCGGGCATGGATGTGTGTGATGTCCCTAGGTTAGTTAGGTCTAAGTAGTTCTAGGTTCTAGGGGACTGATGACCTCAGAAGTTAAGTCCCATAGTGCTCAGAGCCATTTGAACCATTTGAACGAAAGATGAATGGAAAGCTTGGCACAAAACTACAAGAGACTGATAAAATTTAGCACAAAGTTAGTACTTAAGTATGCTAACCGGTACTGTTTTGTGTATACAAGTTTACAAGTAATAATGCAGTTCATTTAGAAATAGTAAGTAATGGATTTCACAAAATAATATCGCATATGCAGTTTCTTGATTGCTCATTAGGTTTCAGGTAGCATATGCCACTGTATTCAGGTGACAAGACATTTCAATGTGCAAACAATTACAAACGTTAAGTATGTAAAAGATATTCATATAATAAGTTTAGATAACATATCACAGGTAATAAATCTTGACCGATAATTGCAGTTTAATTGCTGTAGCTGAAATTACAAACTATTTTACTACAAAATTAATCAGTGCAATCACTGTAAAGTTAATGCTTTCAGTTAACACAGTTCTATTCAGCACTAGGTACGTGATTAGCCTTTTATACAGTGCTTACGATTCCCTGACTCTACTTATGTCTTTCATTTTTCAGTCTTTGGGGTCTGAGCAGGCGGAAGCAAAACTTCTAATTTTTGTTTTAACAACTGCTCGTTTGATACACATTTTATTATACGGAAGTGTTTACTCTCACTTTTATTCTTTCATTTTTTCCACTTCATGTTCACACACACACACACACACACACACACACACACACACACACACACACACACACACACACACACGCACACACACACAAGTGTTTGACTCTCAACCTACATTTTCCCAATATTTACAACACAGACCATAGTAACTATAATCTTTTGATATCCCATGTAAGACCCAACTCCAAAATCATTAACATTTTTGTATCAGGAATAATCAATGTTCCTGGCTAATAATGTGTCTAAATAATTAGTCTACATATTTACATGGTGTATCTTACATTTACAAAATATAGCTCATAAACAACAATTATACACACACACACACACACACACACACACACACACACACACACACACACACACACACACACACACACACACACACACACACACACACACACACACACATATATATATATATATATATATATATATATATATATATATATATATATATATATATATATATATATGGTATGAATCACTATATCCTCAACTCCAATTACTAAACTACATATATACATATTTTCACATTACATTCTAATTCTTCTCTACTCGAAAGAGATGCCATTGCACAGTTTATTATTTTTAAATTCAAGAAAACTCTTCCTATCATGTGCAACATTCGAATCTCTCTTTACTTCTACTATTATAATCCTTACTTTTGATCAGACACAGCTAAAGTCAACTGAAACTTTACTTCTTTGTTTCAGTACTTTGCTTTCACCACAGTCATAACCTCAATCAGTGTAGACAAAAAACAAACAAAAATTTTTACTGTTTTCCACTTGGCGTTTATACACTCTCCTAGTAAAATGAGAAATGCAGTGACATGTTTTTGTCAAATCTGTATTATGCAAGGAAACATCATCAACAAACATTATGAATCAGCGTATACATGCAGTCCAGACAAGAAATGTTAACCTTAAGGCAATCCAACGACCACAAGTAAATGTAAAATCAAATGACTCTTTTATTCAATGCACATGTGCAAATCATGTTTGATTTCTTCAATGCAACATTTCATTTCTTCCTTTACCATAGCCACCATCATAGTGTGACAGAATGAAATGTGTTGTTAGTGTAAAGGTCAAAGTAATGTTCAAAGTAAGTACAAAATTATTCTTTTGTCAAACAATTATGTTTGTTTATGGCACAGTGTAAGGAAAATCTCATTACTCCAAGATACTGTTGCTCTTAACCTCACTATTATGAAAGTACTGAAGGTGTATAAAAAAGAAAACAAGCAAACTGTCGCAATTCATATTCCATCTATTGACTGCTGTTTGATGTCAGGTCATCACAGTGTGTAAAGCATAGTAATTGAGTGGCTATGCTGATGTGATAAGATCAGAGACTGGCTCAACACATTATGCAATAACATATAAAGATTTCTCAAAATTGCAAATATATAATGCATATAAAATTTTCTGTAAATGATTAAGTATTGTTTGGACTAGTTACAAAGTCAAGCATACATTTGTTTTAATGGATTTTATTTATGTTATACTTTGTTATGCACTATGATTGGATGAGGTTGTGACTGGAAAGGTTCGAAAACATGTAGTTACAATGGAGTGTAAATCTGAGCGTATATAAGAATCATTATTGCGTGTAATATGTAAAGCAAAATGAAGATGTTGATAAATTCTTGTATGTAATGAAGAGGCAAAAGTTCATTTGTATGTTCATATAAGTAATCGTCATTTCATATATGTATGTAATTCAAGTAACATCTAACCTTAGTGACAAATGTAGCTTTATGCAACAAAAATGTAAACTAGGTGACAAGAGTAAGTTCTCAGGATCATGTGAAAATAATGAAATTGCTACTGAATTTGTACAACTATGTGTGTAATAAATTGAATGACAATCAACAAAATGTAAATTTATATAAGCATGCCAGCAATAGATGTACGAAATACTTTGCCGGACATGTGGATATGTGAGTATGGACGATTTATTATAAATTTTGTCTTGTCGAAAGAGATGTACATCAGGAATTGTCTTAATTATCAACATAAGCAGTATACTGGCAATTTGCATCCAAAAAGGGAAACATAGTTTAGTATAATACGCAGTTTGATAGCATATGTACAAAATGAATGTTAGAATTTTAAAACAAGTATGTGCATGACGAAGTTGTAAGCGTATGCAAATGAAGTAGACACTTTGAGGAAGTCCAACTGCAAACTATCTTAGGATCCAGTGCCACATAAACAATTCTATGTTCCTCCAAATTGCCCCATAACACACTAAATCTTCTTCCTTGTAATAACTGCTGTATTTTACTTTTATACTTAAATGTCAGGCCCCTAAAATATAAGACTGATAAACTTCTTATTCTTCTGAAAGATAATGAAGAACGATATTATGCTATGTATTAAAAGTGTTTTTGAATCTCCTGCCATCAGTAAGGCTTTTAACTGTTTCTCTTTATTACTCCTCTGAAAGTGATGGAGAGAAATATACTGAATGCTTAGAACAGATTATTGTACTTTTATGGAAAGAATGGAAATATACCAAATGCAATATACTACTTATTGGAGACTTAAACGCTGATGTTAGAAAAAATACAGCTGAAATATTAACTTAGCAGATATGTTAAGACCATATAATCTAAAGATCATATAATCTTTTCTTTATAAATGAAAATCCAACAAGACTTCACTCTTGCCTTGATAACTTCATAACAAATGTACATATAAGTGAATTTGAAATAGGATTGTTTAGTGTTGTTCACCTATCAGACCACAAAGGTATCTGGGTGAAATTAATTATTGAGAAATTAAATGGATATTAACACATATAGGGAGGAACTTAAACTAGTAGACTGAAATACTGTCTTACTTTTTTCCAACAGTGTTGAGAAAGCCTTCAACAGCTTTGTGAACATTATCTCTAAATATTTTAATATCTGTTGCCCCAAGATCAAAAACCAATATAGTAATAAAGTCAGAAGACCCAGGCACCCAACACGAAAATGAAAAATTAAAAAGTGGTGTTGTGGATAAAACCTCAACAAACATTGTAGATCACAAATCAGAACTAAATGTATGGCAGATGAATATCACATTGAAAACTCAGATAACAGATTTAGGTAGCGTGGAGGATAATGAAAATAGAGTTGGATACAGACATAAATTGCAAGGAAACCACAAGTGATGTCAGTATCATAGCAACTGAATTTAATCTATTTTTTCAAGGCTGGAAATCCCACTATCAACCCAACTTCTGTTGAACATATTTCCAATACAACATATGCTCCTAATCTATATCCCCAATTCTGTCAATCAGTTTCTTCAAAATTGTGCAAGCACTGTGCCAGTTTTCAAGTGGACACAAATACAAGTATGTGATGTGGTTAAATCAATAACAATGCTAGGAAATGCAAAATGTGAGCTATTACCAAATTTTTTTATAGTTGATCTGATACCAAGTACTCTTTATACAATAATAAAATGGATGTATGACAGAGACTATTTTCTAGAGTATCTAAAAAAATTAATTGTTGTCTCTGATTAGAGGTCAGTAACAAGATATCCACAAATAATTATTGTCCAATTTCACTAGCAATTATTCTCTCCAAAATAATAGAATACTGCAGAAAACAGGATATTTGTAGGCAATCATCTAAAAACAATATTCTGACTCAATCTCAATTTAGGTTAAAGTTGTCAACAGTGAAAGCAGTTGAAGACATCATTTCTTTAGTACAAACACGATTTAAATCAAAGTTATCTGCTGAAGCCATTCTAATCAACATAAGCAAGGCATCTGATTCAGTGAACCACACAATACTACTGGCCAAACCCTTCTGTTATGGAGTCAGAGACTTATAGCTCTCCGTCAAAAGCTCCTAGCGCAGTGACTGGAAAAAAATTGAGGTTTACACTAAAAATTGGTCCCAATACTGAAATGTACTTGAGGTGTTCCTCAGGGTTCAATGCTTGCACATTTATAATATTTGTGAATGATCTTCCCAGTAACATGCCCTATAAATTTGTACTTTATGCTGATGATGCAACATTCATTAACTTGAGGAAAGATACAAAAAGTCTCAACTGGGTAGCAAAGAACACTTTAACCTGTCTAATACATGGTTGAAATCCAATGAGCTATCCATCAACTAAAAAAAAATGGTGAACATCATTTTCAGTTCTTCAAGCAGTGAAACTGCTTGATTCCAAATTATCTTGGGACAAACACACAGACCTTGCATGCAGAAAGCTCTACACGTTACCTTGTTACTGACCAAAAATTCAGATACATGTAACAACACTTCTGTTACTTAACTCCTACTATGCCTTCTTTCACTGCCATTTTCAGTGTGGTATCCTTTTATGGCGTAATTCTGCAGGGACCAAAAAATTTTCATCTAGCAAAATAAGGCTGTCAGGTCTATTTTACGGAGTTGCAAACTCTAAAACCTTCTGAAGACCACTTTTGAAAGACTTAAAAGTATTGATAGTCCCATCACTTTTTATATACTGTTGCCTACTAAAGATTAGAGAAAACACAAACATCTAAATCCTAAGGGAAGCTGCAAACTAATATAAAACTATCAAAATGAAACAGATAAATATGCCAAAAGCTAGATCAAAGACACACAGACTAGTTATGAATACCTTGGCCTAAAGTTATTTAATTCTTCACCTTTACAGGCTCATCAAGTCTTACTTAATTACTTTAAAACAAAAACTGAAAATGGTTGAAATAAAAGGCTTTCTACAATGATTCAGAATTACAGCACAGTTTTAATGTTGACCTGAGATACCAAATTATTTCTAACTGTAAACTATTTTGTATTTATATTAGTATGTCAATAGTTCATTTGATAGTGCTGAACATTATACTGTGAAATTAAGAAATTGTTCTCTAGTGCGTATTTTATGTACCTACTATCATTATTAGTGTATGTAGTGTAATTATGTCAACATATTGTATTTGTGACAATGTATGTAAACTCCCTATGACTACACTGACTGCATAAAAAATGCTCAAAGATGGATCGAAATAAATAGATAAATAAATATATTCCTAGTTTTGTATGAGTGTGTGTGCTGTTGTGTTGCATAAAAATGGCTATAAGGAACAGGGGAAGAGAGGTCTGTGACACTAAATCCTGGCTTATGTTGAAGAAAATGTCACATGCCTAAGACCCTGCACTTGCCATTTACAGAAAGCATAAAAAGTAGGCATCCCCCTGAAGGTATGTTTTATTTCTGTATAGAGAATATGTAATGGTCAAATACGCCTGAAGGAAATTCCTAATTTGTATAAAAATTTCTTAATAAAGAAATTGGTGCATAAAAGGTAGCAACTTAGTCTGAATTCCTGTATGTTTCATTTGTGTTACATTTCTGACAAGGGAAACTCCCCACCACCCCTCTCCCACTCAGATTTAATGGTAAGAGAGCCCAGTGGATAGCCTGTTAAAAACTGAACACAGATAAAGCATGAAAACAGGAAGAAGGTACTGTACTGCAAAAAAAGTAGCAAAATAGAAACAACGAATCGTCCAAGTTGAAGATGTGCAACATCACTTGGATTTGAGTAGCCACACTGTGGTGGTTCTGTGGTCACGGTGTTGGATAATGGAGGACGAGATCTGTGTTTCTTTTTTCATAAAATTATGAACTGTCTGTCCTGTCATTAATGTGTCTGTTCACTGTATTCAAAGTTGTGTCTGTGTCATGGTGTAATGTCCATTTGCAACAGCAAGGTGTAACAAAGAAACCTGCAGATGTATGTACATCCTATTTGTTCTACATGAGTACCACACGTTATGACCCCGTGCATTCCATTTTGGAAGTTGTGACTCTTGAATTCCTTTGTTGTAACAAAGTTCACTCACAACTATTTGTTGCTTTCATTTCTGTGAGAGGTCTATGTGGCATCTCATCTGCTCTCACTATTTATCACATTTACTTGTGATGGTAATTTATTCTTACCATATGACTCATTTCTATAACCAATGTATAGTATGGGAATTGCCAAGGCTACAGAGAGAGAATAGAGACGTCAATGACTGGGCAGACAGTTGTGAAAAAAAAATACAGCAGAGAGATTCGAACATAGATTTCCAGTGTTGTAGTACAACACCATGTCCAAACAACCATGACGCAATGGTTCTCACAATTCGCTCCATGTTGCACATCTTAAGCTTCGACTGTTCACCATTTTTGCTTCTTTTTTCACAGTTCAGTACAGGTTCATCCTGTTTTCATGTTTGATCTTAATTCAGTTGTTGATGGGCTATCCACTGGGCAGTTTTACTTCTTAATAGCAGGGCAGTGCGATGGGAAGTTTCCTTTGTGACTCAATAAAACTTCCCAAATGAGATTTTCACTCTGGTGTGGAGTGTGCACTGATATGAATCTTCCTGGCAGATTAAAACTATGTGCCGGGCCAAGACTCGAACTTGGGAACTTTGCCTTTCGCAGTCAAGTGCTCTACCAAATCTTTTTTTTTTTCTTCGTAATCTCTATTTCTTAGGGGTTGTAGTAGTGGAGCTAGGCCGGCGTCAGCGCATTTTGTTAGTGCAGGTACGCACTCAAGGGCAAACCTATTGTTCTCCTTTGATTGACAGGTACTTAACATATTCTTCTGTTAAAAGGATCCTTCCTTTTGATTGACAGGCGCTTAACCTATTGTTCCTCCACCTCCTCCCACCTTCCTTCCTCATCAGGAAACATCCCCGTCGCTGTTAGAGGTACACTTTCAGGTCGAAGTTATTGGAATAGCTTCTCTCACTCTTATCACTTTAATTAAATTGATGAATTAATTAACCTCTCACCCTCTGGTAAATTCCGTCTCCACCCACCCTCCCTCCATCCTGGAAGTTGGCGGGGAGAAGACTCACTTGATCGGTCATTTGGAGGGATATCGATTGATATGTATGGAAAATCGTTTAGTTCAACAATTTATAGGATTCAACGCAGTGTATCGAATAAATGGAAATTTGTGGAGAGGAAGGCTCTCATAACAGGATATATTGTTACACAAGTATCCATGTTAAAAGCTATACCAGCTTTATAAATCCGCGTATGGCATTACTTAGAACAGTGGTTTTTCTAGACACAATGGTGATCGCCAGAGTGTATATTATCACACCAGCTGGGCAGTTACACGTCGCCGACGGTGCACCCTCGCAATAAAATTATCGAATTTTATGTAATTTGTTGGTTGCATTTGTCAACTGTGTGTTCAGTAGGTACTCAGATTTTCAAAGTCGTTCAAACGTGTCATGCTTTTTTGGTCTAAGGTACTGAGATTTTGATCTAAATTGCCGAGACCAGTGTACTTGTTTGTAATTTTTGTACTCAGCTCTGTAGGTAACTCAGTATTTATACATGTTAATTTCTGTAACTATTGTTCTGTGTTGATATCAGCAAATTATGACTGTTGTAAACGTACACCCTCCTCTAACGTTACCTTTCTTCAACAGAAGACACCAAAATACTTTCTACCTTTTCAACAGGTTAATACTATCTCAGCTGTTTAACTAACAGAATTTAATATTATTTTGTATGTGATGTATTATATTTCAGGCTAAAATTTATAGAAAGAAATTACTTTATTTTTATTGTTACAATCGATGTGTACCAACTCTATGAACAGTTCAAATTACTTTTCTTTTAGAAACATCTGAAATTAGGAAATATTAGGCACACTTAAAATTCCTATTATTAATTACACAATCTGACAGTAATTATTAAATTTATTTCTGGATTCATTTATAAAATAATAATAGAAATATATGTAATAATAAAAATTAATAGAAAGTCATTTGTCAAGAAAATTTCTACACTCTTTGGAATACTGTTATTACCATAAAATGGGGTATTAGTGGGCCTCTGATGTGTTTGGACATGTTTTTAATTTTGTGAATAACAATGTAATTTTTCATTTTGAAGTGGAAACTGTAAAGAGAGTGTGATATAGAAAATGTAATGGAATGAAAAAGTCACAGAAACAGAATTTATGGAGCAGGCTTTCTTCAGCAATATCATGTGAATTTGAACCATGTGAACCTATAATATCAAAGTTTCAGCTTCAAAAATCAGCTTCTACACGTGAAGAACTGGAGCCAATTATGAGAAAAGAAGATAAGTAAAAAAGTTTATTGTAAATCTTACTCCTCTTGACGCTTCTTAAAAGAATCTATTATGAAATGAGTGAAAATTAACCAATGATATGTGGGAAGGGTAAGATTACAAGTAATGACGTCATCTGGGATCAATTGACTGACAGTGAAGTTTTGTCTGTTGCAGAAGAAAGGAGAGTGATTTGTGCCATTTGCAGTTTATGTATAAATGAATTTCCAATCACGCAAAGAATGAAGACCAAGGACTATCCAACAAAGTCCTATCAACAGTGATGAGGGACCAGATCAATTGAAAGACAACTTTACAACATATCATTAAATATACAACATATCATTAAATACACTGGTTTATGTGGCTGATTGATTGTGTGCTATATTCCTACTCATGATTGAGTATATTCTCCTGGTCTGCTACCATCATTGTCAGTTTTTCAGTCGGCTCACTTGTCGTAAACTTAGGCTCCGATTTTTTTTCTCTTCTCTTTTGAAGATTTAAGAAGTGATTTTATTGTTGTAAACTTGCAATTTGTAATTCTAGTAACTTAAATAGGCTTTGTACTTATTACTATAGTTTAATGTTGCAGTATTATAGTTTTTACTTTGTATTATTTGTCCTGACACTATGTTCCACATGAAAATCTGTATGCCATTTCCTGATGTATGTATAGATTATGAATCATATATATTTCTTATGTTTCCTGTAATATGTTATGTATCAGATACTTTCATACATCTTTATTCTATCTTTTGGCATAATTTTGTACACTCATTGGCAACCCTTATGTTCTGTAAAAAAATATTGTAAATGCATTGTCTCCCAATTTTCTGAGGGGGATATTGTAAAGGGACACCCTCCTTTAACATTACCTTTTTTCAACAGAAATTATCAGTACCAAAAATACTATCTACCTTTTAAACAGGTTGATATTATTTCAGGTGTTCAGCTAACTAATTTAATAAGATTTTGTATACAATGTATTATATTTCAGACTAAAATTATAAAAAGAAATTACTATATTTTCGTTGTTGCAATCGATGTGTACAAACTCTGTATGTACAGTTAAAATTACTTTTCTTTTAGAAACATGTGAAATTACAAAATATTTGGCACACTTAAAATTCCTATTATTAACTGCAAAATCTGACAGTAATTATTAAATTTATTCCTGGATTCATTTATAAAATAATAATAGAAATTAATAGAAATTCATTTGTCAAGAAAGTTTCTAAGCTCTTTGGAATATTGTTAGTACTGCAAAATGGGGTATTAGTGGGCATGCCTCTGATTTCAGCAGTATAATGTCAATTGGAACCATGTAAACCTATAATGTCAAAACTTCAGCTTCAAGAATCGGCCCCTATACATGAATAAATGGAGCCAACTACGAGAAAAGAAGATAAGTAAAAAAGCTTATTGTAAATCTTACTCCTCTCGAAGCTTATTAAAATATTTTATTTTGATGTGAGGGAGGGGAAGGTTACACTGTCTAATGTGCGTACAGCCTGAGTGTGTTTATCTGCTCCATTCACTCAATATCGATCTTGGAAAGTTTCCTATTTTGTTGCATTTTTGTATCCAAATTATTATGAAAAAAGATGTTTCCTAATGAGGATTGTGACTTAACCTCATCACTGTTAGCCATGTGATATCATTTGCTCTAACATTCTGTCCTTTCATTGCAGTCTAGTTCAGCGGATTACTATTTTCGAGTGTGACATTTCCATCCTGTTGCGATGCATTGTCATTCTTATTATCTAGAACATTAGATTCTGATTCAGTATTTTCTTGATCACTGTCATTAGTGTTAATTTTCTCATTGACACTTGATTCCATTTTTGCTGACAATAAAAGGTACAGATTGTAATTTAATTATTGAAATATAAGAGAAAGTCAATAGTAGTGGAAAATTTCACTCATGACATATGTTTGTGACAAGATGGCTTCTCATTATTGTCACTGTTATGTATATAAAATTCGTTTATATCGCAATGAAAAATCAATTCTACCATAAACGTTGTTGCTTCCAGAGTGTTTTAAGCTGGTTAAGGATCATGATAGTGTGACGAAATTGCTATTGCTTGCTATGATCAAAGGAATATATTTGATCTTATCTTTGGTTGACATACTTCTTTTCATGTTTCATAAAGTTCAATTACTTGTCTCTGGAGAAAATTTTGTTCAGTTTCCATAATTTTATTCTGTTTTTTACTGGTAATGTTCTTTTTTCTCAATGTATCCTCACTGTCAAATATATGGAACAAATAATACAATTAGTATTTCAACAGTCACTGTTACAATTGCATTGCATTTTACTTACGATTAAAAGATTTAAGGACTTGGCCTCTTTTTGGTCGCCAGTGTATTCTATTCTTTTTTTACTACCGGTGGGGTAATGAACTAGAGTTTTTGAATCAGAAGTGTTTTCTAACTTCTAACTGTGAAGTCATAAATGGAAGTTAATCAACTGTTTTTACAGCTGCATGCCAAACAGACACCATCAAAGATTTTTCTAGGAAGTGTAATAGTAACACAGCCACCATATGTTGACCATTTAGACTAATGAGAGAAACTCGTATTCTGATGCAGTGAGATGAACTGTTTGTCAAATAAATAAACAGACATTGTAATTTACTTCATATTATTTATATTAAACCATAATCCAATGTTATTAACAAATCAGTTACAATAGGAAGAGCTATAAAATGTTTGCATCCTCTCTTCATCAAGAAACACTACACTCTCCTCTATTTCTACCAATTCAAAAAAAATGGCTGTCATATCTCTCTCATCTAACAGCATCTCTGCTGCAGTACATCACTTCTTTTTTATATTATATATACCTCTTTGTAAACATCTAGCAAGTGTCTTTACAAGCCTGCCATTGTTGTGGTTAAGTAGCAGCTCTGTTGGTCAGTTACATACCACTTGTAGCCATGATACTCTGATGCTTTATGACAGGTGAATAATCCATACAATAATTGCCCTGTCTTTACACTACACATTCACTAATTCTAGTTGAAATGTTCCGTAGAACTGGTACAGCTTTATTCAGAACAAAAGATGGCCACATTGTTAATGCACAATACGATGAGTCTTACAAATAGTTGCATGACGCATTTCTCAGTTGATGCAGGGTCACCACTAAGGAAATATTCCCTGCCAGACGACAGGGACCTTGAGCAATTGCTTAAAAAACCAATTTGAGAGGGGAACATATTAGAAATGTTGGCGACAAACAGACCTGATCTTTTTGAGGGAGTTAATCTAGAAGATGGTATTAGCGACTACAATATCGTTGTGGCTTCTGTGCCAGTGGAAATTGCAAAAAAAGAACAACAAAGAAACAGCGTAGAGTTTTCTTGTTTGGGAAAGCAAATAAAAGTGTCATTAATGAATATCTTCATAGTCAGCTTCAAGCATTCACCACAGGACACAGGCCCGCATCTCGTGGTCGTGCGGTAGCGTTCTCGCTTCCCACGCCCAGGTTCCCGGGTTCGATTCCCGGCGGGGTCAGGGATTTTCTCTGCCTCGTGATGGCTGGGTGTTGTGTGCTGTCCTTAGGTTAGTTAGGTTTAAGTAGTTCTAAGTTCTAGGGGACTTATGACCACAGCAGTTGAGTCCCATAGTGCTCAGAGCCATTTGAACCACAGGACACAGAGATATTGAGAATCTTTGGGGAATTTAAAGGTATTGTCCGCCACGTGCTAGAGAAGTACCTGTCTAGCAAAAATATAGGGGAGGAAAGGATCCCCCTTGGTTCAACAAATATAAAATTGCTGAGAAATCAGAGAATTTTGCACAGTCGTTTTAAACATAGTCACTGCCCCACTGACAAGCAGAAATTATGCGAAATGAAAGCAACTGTCAAAAGGTCAATGAGAGATTCTGTTAACGAATTTGAAAGCAATATTTTATCTACAGAATGTAAAAGTAACACAAAAAAAATTTTGCTCGTACATAAAATCTATGAATGCTACAAGTAATTCAATACCTTCTCTTGATGACACTATGGGTAGTGTAATGGATGATGATAAACAGAAGACCGAAATTGTAAACCTAGCTTTCAAAAACTCGTTTATGTTAGAGGACTGCAATTATCGAACAAACGCAAGGATGGCTGACATAGTGTTTAGTGTATCTGGGATTGTGAAACAGTTAAGATCTTTAGACATCAGGAAGGCATCTGGCCCAGATGGTATCCCCGTAAGATTTTATGTTGACTTTGCTACAAATATAGCACCATTCTTATCCATCATCTGTCACAGATATTTCCATGAGACTGGAAGAAGGCCCAGGTCATAGCAATATATAAAAAGGGTAGAAAATCGGATGCACATGATTACTGGCCAATTTCACTGGCATCGATTTGTTGTCGAATCATGGAACATTTTTGTGTTCAGACTTAATGACCTTTCTAGACTCTCAGAAGCTCATCTGCAGAAACCAGGTGAAACGTTGTTGTGATGCCTCGTGTAAGGAGGAGAAGTGCATACCATCACGTTTACGACTTTGATAAAGGTAGGATTGTAGCCTATCGCGATTGCAGTTTATCGTATCGCGACATTGCTGCTCGAGTTGGTCGAGATCCATTGACTGTTAGCAGAATATGTTAACGGTGGGTTCAGGGGGGTAATACGGAACGCCGTGTTGGATCCCTATGGCCTCGTATCACTAGCAGTCGAGATGACAGGCATCTTATCTGCATGGCTGTAACGGATCGTGCAGCCACGTCTGGATCCCTGAGTCAACAGATGGGGACGTTTGCAAGACAACAACCATCTGCACGAACGGTTCGACTAAGTTTTCAGCAGCATGGACTAACAGCTCGGAGACCATGGCTGCAGTTACCCTTGATGCTGCATCACAGACAGGAGCGGCTGCAATGGTGTACTCAACGACGAACCTGGGTGCATGAATGGCGAAACTTTTTTCTCAGATGAATCCAGATTCTGTTTAAAGCATCATGATGTACGCATCCGTGTTTGGCGACATCACGGTGAACGTACATTGGAAGTGTGTATTCGTCATAGCCATACTGGCGTATCACCCGGCGTGATGGTATGGGGTGCCATTGGTTACATGTCTCGGTCACCTCTTGTTCACATTGACGGCACTTTGAACAGTGGACGTTACATTTCAGATGTGTTACGGCCTGTGGCTCTACCCTTCATTCGATCTCTGTGAAACCCTACATTTCAGCAGGATAATGCACGACCTCATGTTGCAGATCCTGTACTGGCCTTTCTGGATACAGAAAATGTTCGACTGCTGCCCTGGCACAGCACATTCTCCAGATCTCTCATCAATTGAAAACGTCTGGTCAATGGTGGCCGTGCAACTGACTCGTCACAATACGCCAGTCACTACTATTGATGAATTGTGGTATCGTGTTGAAGCTGCATGGGCAGCTGTACCTGTACACGCCATCCAAGCTCTGTTTGACTCAATGACCAGGCGTATCAAGGCCGTTATTACGGCCAGAGGTGGTTGTTCTGGTTACTGAATTCTCAGGATCTATGCACCCAACCTGCATAAAAATGTAATCACATATCACTTCTAGTGTAATATATTTGTCCAATGAATACCTATATATCATCTACATTTCTTCTTGTTGTAGCAATTTTAATGGCCAGTAGTGTATTTCCAGTCTTTGTACCGCTTGTAGATATAAAACTGCTGTTTCCTGACATTTCTGTTATTCCCGATTTGAGAGAGCGTTTCGCACTTTTTTATCAGTGTAAGATATAACGATCACACATCTGCGAATATGTAGAGGCATTTCTGATGTTTCCAGGAGAAGGGCGTTGGTGGGAGACGAATGCATAGCTCCGAGGCAGATGCGTAAGCAGTTTATCCAGTAGTGCTTGGTACTTGCTAGCAGCAGTGTGATAGACTGTGTATCCGTAGTCTATATGGGAACGTATCAACATGTGGTAGAGGGTGAGCAGAGTGTTGTGATGAGCCCCCCACCATACTCTTGTCACAGATTTGATAAGGTTCAATGCTTTTTCACACATACTCACGATGGTTTGAATATGCGGTATCCAACTCAATCTGGAATCGAAGAGAACACCAAGAAACCTCGCCTGGGATTTTAATGGTATTTTGTGATTAGAAACTTTTATACTATTCAAGCAGCCTGTCATAGTTTTGTTCATCAAAGGAACAAGTAGCAATTTTTCTGCCGAAATCTGTAACCCACAACTACGTAATGTTTGATCCAGTGTGCCCATCGCCTTTGATTGCTCACATACAGCCTGATCCATTCCTCTGGTCGACACATACAAACAAATATCGTCTGCACATTAGAGGACTTTAACTGGAAAAGGGATAATCCTTGCCAGCTCGTTAGTATATAGTGCAAAGAGTAGGGGGCTGAGGATAGCTCCTTGTCGAAGACCTGTTGTAAAAGAATGTGGTCCAATTAATTTATTTTGGAACTGAACCCATATGTGTCTTTCAGCAAGGAAAGTGCTGATTCCACAAATCAGCTGTGGTGGGATTCCAGTGGTTTCCAACTTCTGTAGCAACACAGGTATAAGAACATTACCATACACTCCAACTATATCCAGGAATATAGCTGTTACATTCTCTTTTCTTCTTGTTAGGTCATCGATCTCTGATGTTAAGATATTTATATTATCTATTGTTCCCTTGCCTTTTCTAAACCCATACTGACTCGATGACAGGGTCTGATTTGATTCCAACCATCATTCCTTGTGATTTTTTACCAGGCGCTCGAAAGTTTTACTGATACAGGAAGAAAGAGAAATAGGTCTATATCATTTGGCCTGCTCTTCATCCTTATGTGGTTTCAGTATGGCTACCACTAGTTGAGTTGACCATCTTCTATTAGTGTGTCATTCATTCATATTTGTTTAAATTTCTGTAACAATTTTCTGAGTGCTATGTCTGGGAGATTTATTATCATCTGCTAGTGTATATCGTCCTTACTGGGTGTGGAAGTTACGCTCTTTTTAATGCCATTCATCAGTTCTTCATACGAAAACGGTACCACGAGCGGCTGATTGTAATCCCGTTCTCTGGGGGGCAATATGGCTACTCGGCTGTGGAAGCTGGTGAGATTAAATTCACAAAATCTTCAAGCTGTGCGTCACTTAATGGCTGACACATAGTGGAGTTTTTGTTTTTGAAAAATCTTAGTTTCGTCTAAACATCAGCGCTACTAACATTGTTATTTAAAGATTCACAGAAATTTGGCAGCTATTCTTTTTACAGTCTTTTAACAGCCTTCGAACTTTCGCTGCTATTTTCCGATATGCAATGAAGTTTTCTACATTTTGTTGTTTACAGAAGTTACTGTACGCAAGTTTGCACTGGGCTATGGCTCTAGAGCACTCTGGTGTCCACCAGACTGGGGGCTGTCGCTTCAGAACGATGACTTCCTTTTTTCTTGGAATGGACACTGTTGCAGCGTCTTTAATAATTGAAATTAGCTGTTGGCAGGCCTCTTTTGGAGCTAACAAATTGTTAAAAGATTGAAACTTCACCTGGACTGTTGCAGTATACTTTGGCCAGTCAGCATCCTTTATTTTCCACCTCTTGATTAGGTAGATAATTTCTACTGTATTTATAGGTAAGTCTATTGTGATTTCCAGAAGGAAAAGATCTGAGCCAAGGGAGTCTCATGTGACTGTCCATCCCGTTACATGGTTGAGGTCAACAGACCACAATGTCAAATCGACGGCCGACGGTCGTCTGTTTGGGTTTTGTATCATAGTAGGAGAATCGTCATTTAGAAGAATCTAATTGAACTTTTCAAAAAGTGTAACTAACTCTCTGCCATCTACGTCATCTATCATGCAACCCCATAGTGAGTGTTGTGTGTTGAAGTCTGCACAAAGGAGAAATGGCGTTTGAAGCTGGGCTATAATCTGATCCAGTGAAATATATTGTATATTACACTTAGGTGGTTTGTAAATGGTGACGATGGTGAATGTGACGTTAGGAGTGTAAATTACAGCAGCAACTAGCTGGCATACTGTTGTCCTAATAGTGATATCCAATTTTTTAAACGTAATCGTCTCTCTAATCAAGATGGCTACTCCACCTCCTATTCCATTGTCTCTGTCTTTTCTGAGCACAGCGTATCCTTTGAATTGTATTCGTTGGGTTGGCTGAAACCAAGTTTCGCAAATGCAAGCTACCGGTATGTGGTTGCTGCTAAGCTCCCAATAAAGACTTTCTCTGTTCGAGATTGCTGACCTAACATTCCACTGGAGTATTTTAAAAGCCATTGTCAGATTTGCAGAAGTCTTCAACAGCATTATGTATAAGAGCCTGTGTCGTTACCATGTCTGTTTCATTTTTAAGAGAAAGAAAGATCTGTATTATTAAAGCACAAATGCTGTTAATAGTAGTTTCTCGACCAGTATAAGATGTTGCCAGAGGAGTGGGAGTGTATGGATTGTTTTGTATTGAGGTCTGTGTACCCTGAAATTCGTATACATATCAGAATAACCCTGCTTGTATGGACTACGAGTAAACGGTTTATTTTTGTAAGACCTGGGAGCTGGAACCGACATAACTGCAGCCTTTTGTTCGTCATGTTCAAACCTTTTGGTTTCTCGCATATTTTAGGCCAGTCACTAGGAGAGAGCTCTCGTGTTGTAGAAAAACCAGCAGTAGTCTGCGCAAATGATGGTCGCGGTGACGAGACGGCAGTTGCGTAAGAAGCGCCATAGGCTTCGCTGTGCTTTGCTTCCATGTGCAGCTGAGAAATTGGGCAACAATGATCAGAAGCGAGGTGATTTCCGTCTCAATGCAAACACCTGGGCTCTCCATCATGTGAGCACTGTGAGATCTTGTGGGCTCCCGTGCGTTTGGCACAGCGGGCACTACTACGACATTGCAAACTAAAATGGAAATATCAATGGCAATTATGATATTGCAAAACTGACTTTTACATACAGTGCAACAGGGCATTGCATACCGCATAAGTATATATTTAAATGTTACAACACATTTCGGTGTGGGAATTACTTTCAACTCTGCATTTTCTTTTACTTTCTTTGTGAACTTTCGGACGTCGGTTACTAAAAATTCCGACTTTACTGCAATGATGTCTTGGTGGGATAATGCAATATCAACATCATGGATAACTCCCATTCTCTTTGTTAGGAAATTTGGAATATAAGCCTCCATATTCTTCAGCTGAAAAACATCAAGCAACCGCAACCTGTTTGCAGACTGCCCTGTTTTGGTTTCAGTCTTATACCTGTTTCTACCAATAGCTGAGATATTAACTATTTCATGTCTTAAGTTACTACTTTCGGTAAACAACATTCTTGCAAGAGCCATCGGATGTAACTTTCCTACATTATCATTTTCTCCCTCTACAAAGACGATGTAGGGACCCATGTCTGTTGATTGATATGTATTATCTTTATTAACATATTTGTTGTTACTGGGAAACGTGTTATTTCCTGTAGGAGGTACCGTTTTGGTCACTGAATTGTCCAAGTTTTTAAGACTAACAGACTTTTGGGAAGCAGGCTGCTCATTGCAGTTCCTGTTTCCTATATTTACACTCAAGTTACTGTCTCCCCCTTGAACTTCCACAGTGTGTGCAACATTATCAATATCTACCATATCTACGTCACCTGCAACGTTACTACTGTGCTTTTCACTTGCCTTTGCCTTCTTTGGAACATTTACGTCAGGAGTTGCTGCCTGTTGGGGTGATGGTGATATGTGTCTTGCCTTTTGTCGCTGGGTGTTGTTTGTCCGACACTGCGACAAGACAGCTGAACTTAATGAATACTGATCCATCTCCATCTGATCATTCTGAGGACAGTGATCTTGAGAGCACATTTCGATGGTACCCCATTGATGCTTATTTGTAATTAACACTATTGAAGGAGGGTGCATCATGACAGTCTCGTTGTTGTGACCCCTATGCAAAGCGATAGCCGACTCTTGGCCATATCGACTGGGATTTCGTCTTTAATTTCCATTTTAAAAATAGCCGCTGAGAGAAATCTCCCAGCGACGATGCTTTGACACTTGTTACTAACTACTTGTAGTTAAAATATTCAGTAGATTACACTAAAGAAAAACCTTGACAGTTCCACAAAATACCTGATGAAATCGGTGCCGGCCGACGCACGAAGCACAAGCGACTGCTCAGTACTGCAAGTAACAATTTGTCGTTACCGGTTCCCGCTCGTCGAAAAGTTTTTCACTGCAGACAACACAGTTGAGAGTCGAACTGATAATAATTAATCTCCCTTCCTCAATATTCTTGAGAGCGATCGGAAAAACAGCGTTGTTTATTTCGTTGCTAACCAGATATCCATCCCAGTTTAACATACGTTAGATTGTGCCTATATTCGGAGATCAGATTTGTGCTTCCACATTGTATAGTGATCAATGGTTCTTATGTGTGCAATAGTTATCCGAAAAATTTGGTCAGTTAGTTGACAGAATTGACGAGTTGAGTCACAAATTAAAAAAAAAATGTTGTAATCTGCGCAACATCAGCAAAGTTCCCGAAAGTGTTGTATGAGGTGTTTTTAAAATCTGTCGTTCTTCCATGCGGGGGAAAAGAAAAATTTCCGTACATTATCCATTCCTGGGGAGGGCAGACTAAACATCCCTAAGACTCATCAAAATCTATGGTTAATAGGTCTGAAGAATGGTACCTTGTCCGTTCAAAAATTACGTGAAGGTCAAGCAAACATCTTTAAATAGAGCTGTCTGCACCAGAGTATCTATGTTTGGGAAAAGGTTTGGAGTGGGTATAAATATCTTTGTGTTTTACCACCTGACGGACTGTCAAATAAATTTCAAGGTGCGAAATGACTGTGATATGCCGTGCGGTTTACGGACATAAGGGTCAATCGCGACACAAAAAGACCGGTTTTTAAAACGATGGCATCAGCACAATAAGTCTTAACATGAGCCGAAAGGATAGTGTGGTATGTAAATTTTGTGTTGACGCTAAATTTACCACTGCATTTATGTGTAAAACCTGTAGACAAACGTATTTAATGTAAAAAGAAAAAGGAAGTGAGGCTCTGCCCACTCATTTTTATATAGGTTTGTAATCGAGTAAAATTTTATCTGTCTTTATTTATTACCTTAACAGCAAAAAATTTGTGTTTTAGTGCCCATATTCATTTATCGTCACGTGCCACAGTAGTATTGAACATTTCGATTTGTACAAAAAGAGATTTCTGGTACACGCAGAACAATAATTTTTTTTGTATTTCTTTAAATTTTCGACTGCCCATGGTAATCACATTGTTTGAAGTACCTGCATGATGTTACATTATTACTCTCACATGATATTTTAAGCATGAGTCTATTTTTGTTGCGTAAGTCAAATAACTGTGAAATAATTGCCGACTTCATGTTTCACAAACTGCATAAATAGTATACAATTTCAGTTCTTTTAATGTGGTATACCAGTAAATTTCTGCATGAGATGTATTGTTATAATGGCATGATGAATGAGTGTAATATTTATGTTATATTTTCAATCTACACTTAGATAAATAAAAATATTTTGAATATTTTATGTTTACTTCTTTATTATTTATTTTCTCACTTCCTCTTCCCATATGTATTCACTGATTAAATAACTCAGTTTCCAAATCCACTGTTACAATTAAATATTTGTTTTGTGACAGACCCTGGGGGAAGGACTGTACCTGTAACTCAATCTGCTTCTCAATACATGATGAGTCCCTTCCCATTGTTGTTAGATTGTTATTTATTGATTTTTTTTTCTGTGGTGTCATCAATATCATGAATATGATATAATTAATTTTTGATACAGTAATGAAATGTAAGGAGTTACTTTTGCAAACTGCCATCCCTCGCCCCTTCCCTAAAATTTCGGTTGTGGCAGATTGGTAGCACAGCCCAAGGAGTAGGTTTGGTTGAAACATGATAAACTGGTGAAGCCAATGTCAGTGCCAAACAGAGGTTGTAGTAACATATTGACCTGAAGTGTAGTTGAAAGCTTATGTCCATACCATATTTAAATGCACTTTGTCATATTTATCTACTTTCCATCATAAAAGATTAAAATTGCAATTTATATTTAGCAAATGTATATGACAGTGTAAGGGACATGTCTCCAGTAGCTATTTTGATGCTTTTTTGTGTATTTTTGCATAAACTATGAAAAATGCATGGAGGAGGGGGGGGTTACTTTCACCTCCTGGGACAATGAAGTAGCAAAGCTTTTGTTTTTTTTTTCCAACTGGGAATATTATTTTATTTTGAATAATTTTGCTTCAGATGTTCTTCATTGACTATGAACATATTGCACCAAATTTGGCAATATGTGGATCATGATCTTTGTAATTTAGTTCTGTGTCTGAAGTAACTGTTCTTACTTCTAGTATTAGTCATGGGCATCACCGAAATTTCCTTCTGACCTAAGCATTTTGTATAGAAAAATGGTATTAGTGTATAAAAAATACAAAGAAGTGTTTTTTAGATATTTGTTTTACTAAGGTTTCTTGACAGGGCGTATTCTACCCTAACCCAAGACCCAACCCAAATGCCCTTTTCTGCAATACTAATATTTTAGTGAGATTTATATCTGCAGCATACCTTCTCAGTTCAACACCTAATTAAAGGCAAAATAAACTGTCCCGTAATACACCATTTCTAATACTATACGGTTGTGCGGTAGCGTTCTTGCTTCCCGCGCCCCGGTTCCCGGGTTCGATTCCCGATGGGGTCGGGGATTTTCTCTGCCTCGTGATGACTGGGTGTTGTGTGATGTCCTTAGGTTAGTTAGGTTTAAGTAGTTCTAAGTTCTAGGGGACTGATGACCATAGATGTTAAGTCCCATAGTGCTTAGAGCCCTGTGAACCATTTGATACTATACAGGGGACTGCTTTTGACAGCTGGGCAGAATGTGTGTAAGCTACTACTAATTTCTCCACTTATAGTCCTAACATGAATGTGATTTAGCCAGGGAAAGTATTTCTCTTATGATAACACGGAATTTGTTTTTGCCCGGAGATGTTGCCCACTTCCATTTCATAATTGTGTGAAGTGTTGGTAACTGGCCAATAATTATACAGGGTGTTACAAAAAGGTACGGCCAAACTTTCAGGAAACATTCCTCACACACAAAGAAAGAAAATATGTTATGTGGACATGTGTCCGGAAACGCTTACTTTCCATGTTAGAGCTCATTTTATTATAATCGTGGAATGGAAACACACAGCAACAGAACGTACCAGTGTGACGTCAAACACTTTGTTACAGGAAATGTTCAAAATGTCCTCCGTTAGCGAGGATACATCCATCCACCCTCCGTCGCATGGAATCCCTGACGCACTGATGCAGCCCTGGAGAATGGCGTATTGTATCACAGCTGTCCACAATACGAGCACGAAGAGTCTCTACATTTGGTACCGGGGTTGCATAGACAAGAGCTTTCAAATGCCCCCATAAATAAAAGTCAAGAGGGTTGAGGTCAGGAGAGCGTGGAGGCCATGGAATTGGTCCACCTCTACCAATCCATCGGTCACCGAATCTGTTGTTAAGAAGCGTACGAACACTTCGACTGAAATGTGCAGGAGCTCCATCATGCATGAACCATATGTTGTGTTGGGGCACATGTTCTAGCAGCACAGGTAGAGTATCCCATATGAAATCATGATAACGTGCTGCATTGAGCGTAGGTGGAAGAACATGGTGCCCAATAAAGACATCACCAACAATGCCTGCCGAAACGTTCACAGAAAATCTGTATTGATGACGTGATTGCACAATTGCGTGCGGATTCTTGTCAGCCCACACATGTTGATTGTGAAAATTTACAATTTGATCAAGTTGGAATGAAGCCTCATGCGTAAAGAGAACATTTGCACTGAAATGAGGATTGACGCATTGTTGGATGAACCATTCGCAGAAGTGTACCCGTGGAGGCCAATCAGCTGCTGATAGTGCCTGCACACGCTGTACATGGTATGGAAACAACTGGTTCTCCCATAGCACTCTCCATACAGTGACGTGGTCAACGTTACCTTGTACAGCAGCAACTTCTCTGACGTTGACATTAGGGTTATCGTCAATTGCACAAAGAATTGCCTCATCCATTGCAGGTGTCCTCGTCGTTCTAGGTCTTCCGCAGTCGCAAGTCATAGGCTGGAATGTTCCGTGCTCCCTAAGACGCCGATCAATTGCTTCGAACGTCTTCCTGTCGGGACACCTTCGTTCTGGAAATCTGTCTCGATACAAACGTGCCGCACCACGGCTTTTGCCCCGTGCTAATCCATACATCAAATGGGCATCTGCCAACTCCGCATTTGTAAACATTGCACTGACTGCAAAACCACATTCGTGATGAACACTAACCTGTTGATGCTAAGTACTGATGTGCTTGATGCTAGTACTGTAGAGCAATGAGTCGCATGTCAACACAAGCACCGAAGTCACCATTACCTTCCTTCAATTCTGCCAACTGGCGGTGAATTGAGGAAGTACAGTACATACTGATGAAACTAAAATGAGCTCTAACATGGAAATTAAGCGTTTCCGGGCACATGTCCACAAAACATCTTTTCTTTAGTTGTGTGTGAGGAATGTTTCCTGAAAGTTTGGCCGTACCTTTTTGTAACACCCTGTATTAGTGTATGCAAAAACTGAGATTACACGAGTCGTACTGATTCGAGCACTTTACATATTTCCCATGAAACAGAAGAGGTGTCATCTGTGTAGCTTAACATGTGGGAAAAATATATTATGAATATAATCTATTATATTCATTAACATGTGGGAATTTGGATGAGGAGGGGTTGGGCAAGCAATATCATTAATGTCTACGAAAAAGAGAAAAGGACAAAATTAAATCTTGAGGAGCACACTTCATTACTGTATCAGTAATAATAGCTAGGAGATGCATAATATTATTATCTATTTTGTATGAGTGTATTGTGTTGTGTTTAGAAATTTAAAATGGGAAGGTTGAGAGGAGAGGAAGTATCTTCTATCTATTATTTTATGTAGGTGTTTTATTTACTTGTTTTGGCAGTAGGAGTTGCTAGAGTTGGTGTCTGCTCACGAGTAATGAAACCAAGCAAAGTGGTGCAATATTTAAAGCTCTAGAATTGTATCCAGAATTATGACAATTCAAATCCCCACCGAACCATCCTGGTTTAAGTTTTCATTTGTTTCCCTGAAATGAGGTAGCAACTGCTGGGATGGCCCCTGTGTGAAGGACACAGATGATTTCCTTTCCCATCCTTCCTTAATTGGAGCTTATGCTCTGTCTCGGATGATCCCATTGTTGATGGGACATACTTTCTAATAAGGTAATCAAGCATGTGGAACAGCGCTAGGAGAAGTTTTGGGTCGTATTTTGGTAGACAGTGGTTCAAATCTCCATTCAACCATATATATTTAAATGATGATGGTGGTGATGATTGGTTTGTGGTGCGCTCAACTGTGCGGTTATCAGTGCCCGTACAAATTCCCAACCTTTGCTCAGTCCAATCTTGCCACTTTCATGAATGATGATGAAAATGATGAGGTCAACACAAACACCCAGTCATCTTGAGGCAGGTGGAAATCCCTGACCCTGCCGGGATTCGAGCCTGGGAGCCCCTGCTTGGGAAGCGAGAACCTGACCACGAGCTGCAGAAATATATATATTTAGGTTGTCAGGGATGGATTAGATTGGATTGGATTATTCCTTTGAATGGACACCACAGATCCTCCCCCCTTTCTCCATCTTTCCTTTCCTATTTCGGAACTTGTGCCCAAACTCTAATTACCTCATCATCTTTGGAACATTCCTTCCTCCCTTCAATTCAGATTTGTACGGAGTAGGAAATTTTTGTGCTGCATCCTATTTGTACTAATTTTGAGGCAGTTCACCACCGTGGCAGAGGCTGTTAATTTGTTATGATAGCGTGATGCTTTATTGAGAGTAGTTAGTTGGACCATGATTAGTAACAGTTTTATGTTTGGTGTGTTGGGACATACCACATTGTTCATTTGACAACCTGAAGATTGCACATTATCCAAAACTGAATCACAAATATCTTTTTAGTGCCAAGGGAAAAGAGAAGTCGCATACCTCCCATACATAGTATTCCTAAAACTACACAATTTGGTTGTGCCAAGGGAAAACTGTCTGCCAGCCACTAGCCACAATTGCTATTTTTTTTTCCAAACTAGATGGTTTAGTGTAGAGCTGAGCAATTGTGATATTCCAGACATGGGCACCTGCAGGAGCTCGCATTGTCTGCTCATGGCCTCTTCAATTGGCTGTCTGCATTGAATTCTGGTTCTCCTGGGAATTGGAATGTTACCTGAAAAGTTTACAGTGAAAGCTCAATTTTTAAATTCTGTTGCCACAGGCTGGAAAGTAAGGAAGAGAAACATGAATGCGGCATGTCTGGTGCAACTTAGCCAAAGGCTAGTGCTTGGCCTCTGTATGTTACACTTGTGGCAAGGAAAGCGGCAAAATATCAAGTTAAAATACAGAGGGTTTTGCAGCTAAATCAAAAACGATGTTTCTGGATAGGACTATGAACGTGACCATCCCTCCAACTCAACATCCCTGGCAATCCAGTGCATTGCAGTGCAGTACTGTATGCTCTGCACTGAATTGGAGACGAGAATTCACCGAGGATGATTGGGTAGGAAAGGGTGTCTGTTATCTGTTCAGAATTGGGGACTGGAACAGGCGTACATAATAGGTTCCTATGAGGTAGGCTACAACAGCCTGCTCTTAAATCACAAACTGGGGAGAGTATTTGCAACAAGTGCAAATGCAGATTAGGAGGAAGGACAACAGACTGGACATATACTCAAGCATCACAGCCAAAATAAAACGAGAGTGTAAGATATTTACTAATCAGTAACAAGGTGTCAGTACTGACTGTGTACCTGTTTATGTACAAAAGGAAACAGATCATACCCAACAGTAAAGCCGCAGGAGAGGAGTGATAACTGGATACCTTGATAAGAAAGGGTGCCATGCCTCAAAATTATGGGTGTAGAGGTAAGATAGCAAAACCATTAACACCAGAAGGGTTCATCTAGAGTTACACTTGTACAGCAGAAGAAGAAAGAAAGGGTAGCTACAATAGCACAGGGACCTGTGAGAATTAAAAAGGTGGGTAGCCACTGACGACAATCGCCCACCAGTTACAGCAGAACGGATGGCTGCAGTCTGGCCCTCTCAGCAGCATAAGAAACTGTACCATGGGAAGGTTATTTGAATTCATACCTGTTTGACATGGGTTTGCATCAGTTCGTAATGAGTAAGAAAGCTATGTTAGAGAGGGGCTGGCTGCTGCAAATCCTACAACTTCTGAATCACCATGGGTGTTACTGTATGCTCAGGACTATGTGTATGAGCAATATATGGGCACAAGCAGTAGGGATCATATCAAAGTGACCAGAAGACAGTGAATATGTAACAAGTATACATCCACTTGTGCAGTCGTATGTGGAAGAACGCTGCAAATGAGGTAGAGTACTTCAACATATCCCCAAGTGTTTTGAGTGGAAAGTTGGATGCTCTTGTCATAACGGGCAAGATCTGTATGAACGTATGCAATTGTCAGAATCACTCCCTCTTAACACTGAGGTACCTGGTTCAGATAGAAATCATTCCTTTCAATAGGGTATAGAGGATTTATAAAATCTTGAAAACAGTTGGGTTTGCTGCCTAGCAGTACAATGGCACTTGCTGGATGCAGTGGCAGCTACTGGTACAAGATGAGATTTTATGACACCTTACATGAAAATATACTATCTGTATCATAGGTGAACAATTCAAGTACATTTAATGCCTTACATGAGAAAGTCAGAATATGCTGGTGAGTGGCTATGTGGCAGCATGTGGAACATCTAAATATGAGGGTTATTCTGAAAGTAGGGTCCAGATTATTATAAAACATAAACCATAATATATTATTTAAATACCTTTTTCCCTGTACATGTTTCTCTATCTCTCCACATAGTTTCCATATTTGAACATTTGCCATGACATTGTACAAGCTTTCATACCCCTAAGTCATAGAGGTGAGGATATCTAGTCTTCAACTGCTTCTTTCACCTCATTATCTGTTGCGAAGGGCTTGTTGCCAAGACACTCCTTTAGGCAGTGCTCGGTGCCAAGTCTGGACTGTATTGTGGGTGGACAATCTGCTCCCATCCAAAAGATCTGATTAGATTTTTGATGTGAATGGCAGAATGGGGTTTTGCTTTGTCTTGCAGCAACAAAACTCCACGTGTCAGAATGCTGTGTCTCTTGGTCTGTATCGCTCGTCGAAGTTTAGTCAGGGTAGCGAGGCAGGGGGCTGTTTTTTTGTTGTCTATTGCTGTGTGAACTCTACTAACAAGATTCCATGTCTATCCCACAACATGGTTGCCATAACCCTGCGTGTTGAGATTGTCTCCTTGGCCTTGACTTTCACTGATGGTACCATGTGACGCCATTCAATTGACAGACGTTTACATTGTGGGGTCATGTGAGAAACCCACGTACCGTCCCCTCTGACAGTGTTCTCTAAAAATTGGTGGCCTGTATCAATCAAAATAATCAAGTGGGCGATTCTTTCCATTTTGTGTTTCTCTATAAGCAGCCTGGGAACCCAGTGTGCGCACAGGTTGCAAAATAGCAACATTTTGGAGACAATTTTGTGCAAAATTTTTCTACTCGCATTTAGAAATTCCAATGCTAAAGTTGAGACTGAATCACCAGTCTTCACAAAACCTTTCTTCCATGGCTATTACCAAATTTTCTATCACTGTTGGTTGGTCTGACTGTGATTCATCATGGACATTTTCTCATCTGTCCTTGAAAGCTCTCTCCCACTTACACACACTGCTATTATTCATTGCACTGGGGTAATACACCTCACATCACCGTCGATGAATTTTCACTGCTGCAACTTCCCTTGCTATCAAAAACAGACTCTCTGACTGTATGTCACAGTTGGTGGGCTGATCAGTTGTTTTAAAGATTTTGAACTGATACTGTAAACAGTATACTGTGACAATGCCAAAGCAAATGGTATCATGTGATGAACAACACATATCGGGAGTTGGTGCACATACACTTTTTGATGTTATTGTGGCATTCGATTAGCTATGGTGGTTTGGACCTTTCTTTCTGAATAATTCTCGTATAATATTGAACATAATTGGTCAGTATACTGGTCACAAGTAGAATGATGTATTAAATTCAAGAAGTAATTAAAACATGAAATATCACATTGCAGAATGAGGCATAGGTGGTGCAAACAGAAGGGTTGCTGTCAAATCAACATCTACTAGCTCACTTTCACTAGTGTGATTTTATAAGAAATCCAAGTATCTTTGATTACAGAGACAAATTGTATATCACCCATTTGACAAACATTATGTGCTTTTAATGCCTTTAAAATTTAATTTCAGTTGTAAGAAATAACCCATGCTAGTTTATGGGGTACTATTGTATTGTTCCAACTCAGCAATCAAAAACATGCTGCACTGACTTTGGACATGTTGGCTCAATTCAGAGCACTCAATGTGATTTATCTAGCAACGTCCGAAGAGAAAGCCTTTGACTGTGGTAACATGAACAGTTAGTGATGAACTAATTAGCCACAGTGTGACTAGGATTGAATAGTTCCTGCTCTATCTCTTGCCAATGACTATATTTCTTACTAATTACTGCAGTTGATATGATACCAAAGTATTATGCATACTGTGTACAGTAATTTGACACAAGTCAAAAGGAAATAATTGACAGGCACTATAAAAGTATGTGTTGTTGATGTGTCACTGTATTCTCATAGAAGTTGTATAGCTGTGTATTTGCTTCATGATACAGTTTTATGTATTAACTGCGCTGGAAGAAATTATTAATATGGGGGCTCTAATGTTTGACGTAGTCTTTGCAAAAGCTATTCAACAATCTGATGAAGTTTGCCTAATCATGTAATGTGTTGATTAAAATGCATCAAAGCTTTAATGTGCCATACAGAAAATCATCTTTTAGGCTACGTTGTATGAGTAGTGTGTGGCATGACATACTGTAAAAGACCACAAACGATATAAGTGTGAACTGAAATTGATGTGTAGATACCATGTCATAGAACACACATTAATTTGTGAGAATTTTGAGTGAATACGAAATATGCCCATATGATGAAGTAGAAGATTGATTTGAAAAGTATTCCAATGCTTGTTGGAAGCCACTTTTAGTGCCAAAAATACCTGGTAGTGATGAAGATAGGACTGTCCACAGTGTCTGGGTCAAACTCAAGTACCCTCCTGTGGGTCCGGGGGTTAGAATAGGTCTGAGGTATTACTGCCTGTCGTAAGAGGCGACTAAAAGGAGTCTCACACGTTTCAGCCTTTGTGATGGTCCATTGTAGGGTTTGACCTCCATTTTTCAAGATTTTCCCAAAGAGCGAGCCAATTTGGGGAGGACATCTTACATGGTGCATTGTGTCCATCATGCGCTGAGGCCTATCGCATCCTTCGTTGATGTGGATCTGCATTTCTGCTCATTCTCCAACTGTTAGGCGAGGTCACGCTTCTGGGTGCGTATTTTTCCATCAACTGTGCAGTATCGTTTTCTATGCTGACGATGATAATGGACTTCTTTGCTTGGTTGCACCTGATATCCAGCACGGTAGCCAGTCTGTTGTGGTGGGGTCGCCATGTACCCTGTTGGTTGTAGCCCCCTGACCACACAGGGATCGCTCTGCTGATGCCTGTGCCATTAACTCCCCATGTATGCCAAGGGGTAGATGCCCATCCCCTGGGGCATCAGGACCTTCAGCAATGGCCATCTTGCCAGGTGGCCTGTGCTGCAGCTGGGTGGCGCCCGTGGGGAAGGCACCTGGTTGGAGTGGGTGGCATCAGGGTGGATGACACGCGATGAAGCGTAGTACATCATCTCTTGCTGGTGGTCAAACACCAGAAGTCTCTAAGCATTTGCGGGCTCAATTCAATGCACAGAAGTATGACTCCAAATCGTTCCCCTCCCTGGCCACACCATGGGAGGAATGTGAGGCTAAGGATGGCAGCTGCTCTTATTCAACCCGGTACCTTGTACGTTCAAGAGCTGATGGGGAATCTTTCATGATGATGGAGCCTCAGTTTTTTGTTGAGCATTTAGAGGACAAGTTTGGGGAGGTGGAGGGCTTGTCCAAAATGAGATCTGGGTCTGTCTTGATTAAAACAGCATCCTCTGCCCAGTCATGGGCGTTACTCGCGTGTGCCAAGCTGGGGGATGTTTCTGTAACCATCACACCCCATAAGAAATTAAATATGGTCCAGGGTATCATTTTTCACAGGAACCTTCTTTTGCAGTCCGACGATGAGTTGCGCGCCAATTTAGAACGTCGAGGTGTACATTTCGTTTGGCTTTTCCACTGGGGTCCGAGGGGTAATTTAGAACGGTGAGGTGTACATTTCGTTTGATTTTTCCACTGGGGTCCAAGGGATAATCGGGTTGCCACCAGTGCCTTCATCTTGGCCTTTGAGAGTGATGCATTACCCAAGAAGGTCAAGGTGATGGTCTACCACTGTGAAGTGAAACCCTATATTCCTCCAACAATGCGGTGCTTTAAATGTTGGAAGTTCGGTCATATGTCTTCCCGCTGTACTTCCAGTGTCATATGTTGAGATTGCGGACGCCCATCCCATCCCAATACTCCATATGCCCCGCCTCCCATCTGTGTCAACTGTGGAGAGCACCATTTGCCTTGCTTGCCAGACTACAGGTTTCTTCAGAAAGAAAGGAAAATGACGGAGTACAAGACCCTGGACCAACTGACCTACACTGAAGCTAAGAGGAAATTTGAACGCCTACATCCTGTACTCATGACATTGTCTTACGCTACCTCTGAGTTCTGCGTCTGCTGATGAGGTGGAGATTCTAGTGTCCACTGAGGACCTAGATCTCGCCGGACCCTCAGACAAAATGGATATAGACTGCTCAGGCAAAAAGTCGTTGGCAGCAGGTGACCCTGAGACGTAAACTGCCTCATTGAATGTTCCATGCCTTCCCAGTCTCACGATGACATCATCCTCCAGTAAAGTTGCAGCGGTTTTTTCCACCGCCTGGCTGAACTGTGGTAACTGTTAAGCTTTACACCTGCTTTCTGCATTGCCCTCCAGGAAACCTGGCCCCCGGCAGTGCGGATCCCTGCCCTCCACGGCTATAAAGGATACTACAGGAACTGTAGCAACTGTAATTGAGTGTCAGGTGGAGTTTGCGTTTATGTCCTAAACTCAGTCTGTAGAGAACCTGTGCCCCTTCAAACCCCTCTTGAAGCTGTGGCTGTCAGAATAAGGACAACGCAGGAAATAACTATCTGCAATGTATATCTTCCTCTGGATGGTGTAGTATCCTTTAAAGTATTAACTGCACTGATTGATCAGCTCCCTAAACCTTTCCTACTTTTGGGAGATTTTAACGCCCATAACCCCTTGTGAGGTGGCACTGTGCTTACTGGCCGAAACAGAGAAGTTGAAATTTTACCGTCTCAGTTCGAACTCTGCCTCTTAAATACTGGGGGCACCACACATTTCAGTGTGGCTCGAGGTAGTTACTCGGCCATTGATTTATCAATTAGCAGCCCATGACTTCTCCCATCTATACACTGGAGAGCACATGACCTGTGTGGTAGTGACCACTTCCCCATCTTCCTGTCACTGCCCCGCCGTCTAGCCCATGGACGCCTGCCCAGATGGGCTTTAAGCAATGCAGACTGGGAAACTTTCACCTCTGCAGACACTGTTGAATCTGCCCCACACAAGAACATCGATGTGATAGTTGAGCAGGTGACTACAACATTCTTTTCTGTGGCAGAAAACACGATCCTTCGATCTTTAGGGTGCCCCCAGCGAAAGACAGTCCCTTGGTGGTCGCCGGAATTCACTGAAGCAATTAAGGAGTATCGGTGAGCTCTACAGCAGCATAAGCAGTACCCTTCCCTGGAGCACCTCGTAGCGTTTAAATGGCTCTGTGCTCATGTTTGCCAACTTATAAAACGATGGAAGCAGGAGTGTTAGGAGAGATGTGTCGTGACCATTGGGTACCATACGTCACTTTCCCAAGTCTGGGCAAAGATCAAACGCGTTTTCGGGTACCAGACCCCAAAAGGTGTTCCCGGTGTTAATGTAAATGGCGTGTTATCTACTAACACAAACACGATTGCTGAGCACTATACTCGAGCCTCTGTGTCAGAGAATTGCCCCCCAGCCTCTTGCACTCTCAAACGTTGGCTGGAAGAGAAAGTCCTCTCGTTTACTACATGCCACAGTGAATCCTATAATGCCCCATTTACAGAGTGGGAGCCTCTCAGTACCCTTGCTCATTGCCCCGACACAGCTCCTGGACCAGATCAGATCCACAATCAGTATCTCTCATCTGGCTACGAGCGACATCTCCTTGACATCTTCAACCGGACCTGGTGTGATGGTGTCTTTCCATTGCAGTGGTGGGAGAGCACCATCATTCTGGTGCTCAAACCTGGTAAAAACCCACTTTATGTGGATAGCTATCGGCCCATCAGCCTCACCAATGTGCTTTGTAAGCTGCTAGAACGTATGGTGTGTCGGAGGTTGGGTTGGGTCCTGGAATCAAGTGGCCTACTGCCTCCATGTCGGGGCAACTTCCACCAGGGTGCTCTACAACTGATAATCTTGTGTCCCTACAGTCTGCCATCCAAACAGCCTTTTCCAGACGCCAACACCTGGTTGCCGTCCTTTTTGATTTGTGAAAAGCATTTGACACGACACATCATATCCTTGCCACATTATACGAGTGGGGTCTCCGAGCCCCACTCTCAATTTTTATCCAGAATTTCCTGTCGCTACATACTTTCCGTGTCCAAGTTGGTGCCTCCCATAGTTCCCCCCACATCCAGGAAAATGGGGTCCCGCAGGGATCTGTATTGAGTGTCTCTCTATTTTTAGTAGCCATTAATGGTCTAGCAGCAGTTGTAGGGCTGTCCGTCTCACCTTCTCTGTATGTAGACGACTTCTGCATTTCAAACTGCTCCACCAGTACTGGTGTTGCTGAGCGGCGCCTACGGGGAACCATTCACAAGGCGCAGTCATGGGCTCAAGCCCACGGTTTCCAATTTTCGGCCACAAATTCATGTGTTATGCACTTCTATTGGCGTCGTACTGTTCATCCAGAACCAGAACTTTACCTTAATGATGATCCACTCACTGTGATGGAGACATATCGATTCTTAGGACTGGTTTTCAACACCTTATTAACTTGGCTTCCTCACCTTCATCAGCTTAAGGAGAAGTGCTGGCAGCACTTCAAACCCTCCACTGCCTGAGCAACATCAACGGGGGTGAAGATCACTCTACGCTGTTGCAGCTATGCAGAGGGCTTGTTCAATCCCACCTTAACTGTGGGAGTCTGGTTTATGGTTCGGCAGCACCCTCAGCATTGTGTTTACTCGACGCAGTGCACCACTGTGGCATTCACCTAGCGACAGGAGCTTTTAGGACGAGTCCAGTGACCAGCGTCCTTGTGGAAGCCGGAGTGCCTTCATTGCAGGTTAGGCGTGCACAACTGCTCGCCAGTTACGTTGCGCGCGTTCATAGTTCTCCTGTGTGTCCTTTTCCCACCCACGGCGGTTCATATCCCGCATCGGCGGCTCAGGTCAGTGCTTCCAATTGCAGTTTGTGTCCGATCCCTTACCACCTATACTTGAGGTCCAATTACATACACCTCCATGGTGTGCACCTAGGCCAGACCTTTCAGATGGCCCTAAGGACTCAGTTAACCCCGCAGCTCTCCGCTGCTACTTCCTCTCGATTCTTGATGAATACCTAGGCCACGAAGTGGTTTACACTGATGACTTGATGGCTGATGCTCACGTCGGCTTTGCGTATGTCCATGGAGGTCATATTGAACAGCATTCCTTGCCCGATGGCTGCAATGTTGTCACTTCCGAGCTGGTGGCTATACCTCGTGCTCTTGAGCACATTCGTTCTTGCCCTGGGGAAGCATTTCATCTGTGTACTGACTCCTTGAGCAGCCTACAAGCTCTCGACCAGTGCTACCCTCATCATCCTTTGATAGCGACCACCGAGGAGTCCAGATAGCGACCACCGAGGAGTCCGTCTATGCCCTGGTGGTGTTTGTCTGGACCCCAGGTCACGTCAGAATCCCAGGCAATGAACTAGCTGACAGGCTGGCCAAACAGGCTATGTGGAAACCGCTTATGGAGATCAGCTTCTCTGCAACTGACCTGCATTTAGTACTATGCCGTAAGGTTTTACGGCTTTGGGAGACAAAATGGCATAACCTCAGCATGCACAACAAACTGTGTGCCAGTAAGGAGACTATGAATGTGTGGCAGTCATCCATGCAGGCCTCTCGCATGGACTCTGTGGTTCTCTGCCGGCTCCGTATTGGCCATGCTTGGGTGACACACGGCTATCTCCTGCACTGTGATGACCCACCTTAGTGTCGGTGTGGCGCCCGGCTGACAGTGGCCCATATCTTTGTGAGCTGTCCTCCTTTGGCTGCACTGCGACAGACTCTTCAGTTACCGGGCTCGTTGCCATTAATTTTAGCTGACAATGCCTCATCGGCTAATTTAGTTTTACGTTTTATACATGACGGTGTGTTTTATTGTTCTATATAAGTTTTAGTGCATGACCTTTGTCCCTTTGTGTTCTCCACTCTAATGCTTTTAGGGTGGATGTTTTAATGTGTTGCAGAGTGGCTGGCTTTTCCTTTTTATTCTCGTCGTTAGCCAGCCACGGTCATCTGCTCTCTTGTTTTTATCCCTTCTACCTGTTTCTTGCTTCTCTCTATGGTTTTCATTTCCGGTTTTTGTCCATAGTAGTGTTGGTCGTTCTTCTGGTTCTTCCTTTCTCTTGTTATTGTGCTGTATGTCTCCTTCCTTTTCTTCTTTCTGTTGTGTAATTATTTTACTGGGAACAATGGACCGATGACCTTGCAATTTGGTCCCTCCCCCTTTAAAGCCAACTAACCAAATTCCAGTAATGGAAATACATTACTGCAGTACAACCAGTTAATGAAGTATAGGGTACAAAATAGTTCATCTACTGCTGGCACTGCTGCTTGTCAGGATTCACCCCACATATTCATTTAGTTACTAATCATGAGTGGAAAATATGCTACATGAAACAGAACCTCTCTGAAGTGTACAGGAGGCAAGCAATGAGGTAGTGACTGGATATAAGTGACAAGCCATCACGCATCAGCATGTGCAAGTGAAGCGCTCTCATTGAGCTGGCCACAAGGTACAGTGCTGGTCTCTGAGCTCTGCTACTATGTAGTATAGCTTTACTCCTCCAGAATTCTGAACCACACTCAGTCAAATTAATGTGATTGTTAGGACACATGTATTGGTAGTATAGGTATGAGAAATATGAGTGTAAGAGTAGAGTGTAGATAATGGCACGATTGTGTTTTGCCAAATCATATTATTGTGTACCATGTACAAACTTCACCAGCCAGGGTTCTGTGGAAACTTCCTCTCCACTTACAAGCAGGCTGTGCACAAATGAACCCGATTAAGCGGCTAGCACACTGAATGCAGTTTCATTGCCATTACAGTTATAATGCAGAAACAACAAGAATTGTCATCAAGTTATAATGCGGAGACATCGAGTGTTGTCATCAGAACCCAGCTGTGAAAGCGTAACTAACAAGTACCAAAATAACCCAGTGAGTATATTCCAACATGTGTAATACTGATGCTGTACGTGTACGGTATTATGCTTTTCATTTATAATAGCGGAATTATTTGGTAAAAACATGCAGATCTGAGCAAAATGCATGTGAGGGGCATCCAAACAAGAGAAAGATTCAGACTTTCTTGTGTAATACTATGTTTTAGTTCAACAATCTCATGTTCACTTAAGCACAGATAGTTAGTGTTATTTATCCAATGGCAAAAGCTATTCGTTAGCGAGCTGTAAAAGAATAGGCCGCATTGAAATGATTGTTGCTTCATGAGAGTGTATTTATAGTTGCTATACATGCTGAGGAATAGGCCCTATTGTTGCCAGTAATGAAGTACGTAAAAAGATTTACCTATACAAGGTACAACAAAGAAGCAAAGGAATGTAGAATGTTGCACATGCCACAAGAAATCCTGCTATGGGGGTGAGCTCTTACATTAGTAGTCATTACTTCAGTGGCATTATCTCCCAGGCAAGCTCTGCCCACACACAGTGTGCCACGTCACGTCAGGCTGCTCAGACTATTTAAACATCTATCAAACCTCCCAGCTACATGTACGGCCAATGGAATGTTTCCTAGTGAACTCGCCGGTGTAATGGGGGTAATTGAAAAGAAGCCTTTTGGGAGGTAACATGCTCACAAAGAAGTAGGCCCACTGAAGTTAGGGAACTGTTGCTGAAACCCCCTGTGTGTGGATCAGCACTTACACCAGTTACAGATGTATTCATGGGGCATAGCAACATATACATGACAAACTATAAAGCGAGTGCATAACTAACTTGATGGTGCAAGGTGTTAGGCAACATAATACTCATTCCCAAAAATAGAGAAGCAGCAGGTGTATAAGACAGCACAGCTGCAAACAGCACGGCATGGGTTGGCTGAGTAGGTCATCTCATGATACATGAGGTGGAGGGGGGAGAAAGGAAAGGGAAGGCTCTCTTGATGTCAGGTGCATCAGGACTTTATGTGGAGTCAATGTGCTAGTCTGGAATTTGAACCTGAGCCCTCCTGCTCACTAGACAGTTGCGTTAATCACTGCACCACCCAGACACAGTGTTTATCACAACTGTGCAGACTATCTTGGTACGCCCCTCGGCCAACTCCTATGCCCATTTAGCACTAACTTTCCACAGTCCCTATCCACCTTCTCCATGCTCGCTATTTTTGAGATTCCCATAGGAGATTGAATGTAATTGTTCATTTGCACTAAAGGTGACGGATTTGTAGCCCATCGAGGCAACAGAGTTATATGAATGCATGGTATCTGTTCGCTCTCTCAGGCGTGTTTGAAAGATGGAGATGACATCATGTGTTGCTTTCCTTTCCTTTCTCCCCTCCCCCCTCCCTACCCCCCCTCCAGCTTCAATTTACGTAATGTGTATCGCAGTTGCGGATTCCGCGTGGTGTCTGTCTTTTGAACATTTCCGTAAGAACAGAGACCATGCATTCATACAATTGAGTTGTCTTGATGGGCTATGAATCCACCACCATGAAGGTAAATGCGCAATCATGTTTGAGCTTCTGTAAGAATCTCAAAATCTCAAAGTAGCGGGCATGAAGGATGTGAATGGGGACTGCAGATAGGTGGCACTAGGTGATAAAGTGGGTCAGCCAAGGTACATACCAAGATAGTCTGCACAGTTATGATAAACACTGTGTCTGGGTGGAGCAGTGGTTAATCTCAGTAAGCAGGAGATGCCGGGTTCAAGTCCTGGTCCGGCACACACTTTCACTCAGTGCCACTGACTCCACGTAAAGTCCTGATGCAGCCAACATCATGAGGTCCTTTCCTTCCCTTCCCTTCCTCCCTGCTCCACCTTCAGTTTACACTACCTGACTTGTTTGATGCAGCCTGCTACAAATTCCTCTCCTGTGCCGAATTCTTCATCTCAGAGTAGCACTTCCAACCTAAGTCCTCAGTGATTTGCTGGATGTCTTCCAATCTCTGCCTTCCTCTACAGTTTTTGCCCTCTGCAACTCCATCTAGTATCACGGAAGTCATTCCCTGATGTCTTAACAGATGTGCTATCATCCTGTCCCTTCTCCTTTTCCACACATTCCTTTCCTTTCCAATTCCGCATGGAACCTCCTCATTCCTTATCTTTTCAGCCTACCTAATTTTCAGCATTTGTCTCTAGCACCACATCTCAAATGCTTCGATTCTCTTCTCTTCTGGTTTTCCCACAGTTCATGTTTCACTACCATAAAATGCTGTGCTCCAGAAGTACCTTCTCAGAAATTTCTTTGTCAAATTAAGGCATATGTTTGATAGACTTTCCCTTGGCCAGGAAAGCCCGTTTTGCAGTGCTAGCCTGCATTTGGTGTCGTCCTTGCTCTGTCCATCATTGGTTATTTTGCTGCCCAGGTAGCAGAATTCCTTAATTTCATCTACTTCGTGACCATGTTCTGATGTTAACTTTCTCGCTGTTTTCATTTCTGCTACTTCTCATTACATTTGTCTTCTGTCGATTTAATCTCAGTCCATATTCTTTACTCATTAGATTGTTCATTCCATTCAGCAGATTATATAATTCTACTTCACTTTCACTCAGGATGGCAATGTCATCAGCTAATTGTATCATTGATATCCTCTCACCTTGGATTTCAATTCCACTTCTGAACCTTTCTTTTATTTCCATCATTGATTCTTCAATGTAGAGACTGAACAGTAGGGGCAAAAGACTACATCCCTGCCTTACACCCTTTTTAATATGAGCACTTCGTTCTTGGTCGTCCGCTCTTATTATTCCCTCTTGGCTCTTGCGCATATTGTATATTACCCCTCTCTCCCTAAAGCTTACCCCTATTTTTCTCAGAATTTCGAACATTTTGCACCATTTTATATTGTCAAATGCTTTTTCCAGGTTGACAAATCCTGTGAATGTGTCATGATTTTTTCTTTAGTCGTACTTCCATTATCAACCGCAATATCAGAATTGCCTCTCTGGTGCCTTTACCTTTCCTAAAGCTAAACTGATCATCATGTAGTGCATCCTCAATTTTCTTTTCCATTCTTCTGTATATTATTCTTGTCAGCAACTTGGATGCATGAGCTGTTACGCTGATGGTGCGATAATTCTCGCACTTGTCAGCTCTTACTGTCTTCGGAATTGTGTGGATGATATTTTTCCGAAAAGCAATTGGTATGTCGCCAGATTCATGCATTCTGTACACCAATATGAGTAGACTTTTTATTGCCACTTCCCCCAATAATTTTAGAAATTGTTATGGAATGATATCAATCCCTTCTGCCTTATTTGTTCTTAAGTTCTCCAAAGCTCTTTTAAATTCTGATTCTAATATTGGATACCCTACCACTTCCAAACTGCCTCCTGTTTCTTTTTCTATCACATCAGACGTATCTTTCCCTCATGGAAGCTTTCAATGTATTCTTTCCACCTATCTGCTCTCTCCTCTGCATTTAATGGTGGAATCCCTGTTATACTGTACTATAGAAGGGAGAACCGGTAGAGGTACTCAGGGTACCCTCCGTCACACACTGTCAGGTGGCTTGCGGAGTATGGATGTAGATGTAGATGTAGATACACATAATGTTACCACTGTTGCTTTTAATGTCACTGAAGTTGTTTTGACTTTCCTGTATGCTGCATCTGTCCTTCCGTCAATCATTTCTTTTTCGATTTCTTCACATTTTTCATGCAGCCATTTCATCAGCTTCCCTGCACCTCCTATTTATTTCCTTCCTCAGCGACTTGTATTTCTGCATTCCTGAGTATCCCTGAACATTTTTGTACTTCCTCCTTTCATCGATCAACTGAAGTATATGTTCTGTTGCCCAGGGTTTCTTTGCAGTTGCCTTCTTTGTACCTCTGTGATGGCCCTTTTCAGAGATGTCCATTCCTATTTAACTGTACTGCCCACTGAGCTAATCCTTATGGCTGTATGTGTAGCATTAGAGTACTTCAAGCAAATCTTGTCATTCCATAGTACTTCCGTATCCCACTTCTTTGTGTATTGTCTCTTCCTGACTAATGTCTTAAACTTCAGCCTACTCTTTATTGCTACTGCATTGTGATCACTCAGTATCGTCTCTCGACAGCAAATTTGAAATACCAAGACCAGAGAGTGCCACAACATACTGCAAAACACTCTCTGCAAACATAATTCATTTTGAATACAGTGGCAGTTATGATATCACATAACACAACATAGCTGCACCACGGGTCAAAGCTGATGACCCATACCACAGGTGTTTGCTGACCTGGAAATGGATGAAGATTTGAACAATAGTGCCAGTTACCAGTGTTAATGGTGTAAAGGCGAGAAAGGCAAGCTGCCTGTGCACTGTCTGGATTCTCTGTCATAGATGAGGGATATGGACAGCAGCAGAGGCGAGTCCTGGTGAAGAAAATACAACTCTTTATTAGTCACTTTATTAATTCGTACAGTTCAGACATTCTTATGATTGTGCTCCATTCTCTGGTGCAGTCTGGAGTTCCCTCATAATATTCTGGCATCATAACTGCAGACAATGTATGGCAGACAGTGCATGTGTGGTGCTTGGGAGACAGAGTGTTGCGCAGGCATCTCTGGTACATGAGGTGAGCTGAGATGGCAGGATGCGGCTGTGCTGCAATCAGGGGTGGCAGACAGACAGGCAGAAATCCTTCCTTTGTGGTCTGTTGGTGGCAGAGTTCACTGCGAGGAGTCCCGGTTGACATACAGTAGGTGCCAGGTTTGTCCATGCCGTCCCGAACATGACGTACTTGGCTGGGCCAGCCTTTAAATACTTGTTCCCAGTGCTGAATTCGTGGGAGGGCTGTGTTTGTAGCCCACTGTGGACTACTTGGAACAGGACAATGACTGGGGTCTGGCGTAATCATCGATAATGTGGAAGTCACTCGAACTGGAGTGGCTTCTCGAAAGCTGGCCCCAGGGCATTGGCACCCGGGCTGATATCATGGAAGTCTTGCTGCTGCTGAGGGGGTGCTGACCAAGCAGGAGCAATGGCTGGCTGCAGCCAATGTCCATGGTTTGTAGCCTGATTTTGGTGCTTGTGGTCCAGTGACGTGGGAGCTGATAGTGCAGGTCAGTGACCAGAACCTGCTGTCTGGCTGCTGCCTTGTTGCAGTTTTGGGCTCTGACTTCTGCTCCAAGTTCTCCTATAGTTTTGTCCCATTACAATCTCCTCCTCTCTGTGAAGAAAATTCACCCTTGACTTTACTGAATTAAAAACACTGGATAATTTACACTTTTACGCTTTGTATTTATTCCTCCATTCACGGAATCACATGGTACATTATTTGTGTGCCTTCACTAGCAACTACCTACACTTTCTCACAACCACTGATCCATGTGTTGTCATTTGCACATTGGTTAAATTAGTTCATTTTCAGTCCTGTTAGCATCTATGTCATTCCTCTCAGGGGGATAATGGGAATCAGGAAAGCATTCTAACCTCCTTATTTTCTGCATGCTAAATTTGTGTGTCTCACATTTGCCTATTAGTTACATCACAGTCAACTGTAACACAAGGTACACAAACAATATGACCCCTATCTGTTGCTAACATTTAAAAAATGACATACTTCATGACTTTTACACTTCTCTTTCCATTAAGCTACACTGTTACTTTATCACTTTGACCTAGCAAATAATAAAATCTACTCTATGTGGAACAGAAGTGACCTACGCAAACAGGATGATTTGTGCACTGTCCTGCTGCTTAGCAATACTGGCCTGTGTGAACTCTGTGGTTTGTGCACTGTCCTTTTGCTCCACATTCTTATACCTTAGCAGTTCGGACAAGTTTACTTATAACAGTAGGGGGTCCATGGTAATGTTGCTTTGGTCATGGCTTGAAGACATTGTGACTTGGGAATCTATCTAAATTCACTTCCTCCAAATACATCAATAAATGTTTGTAATACTCCACGATACTGAAAGTCTAACTTTTCATTTTTACAATAAATCTCCAACACTTCACAATAAACCTCAATATCTCCACAAACAGATACCTCTCATTCTGAGAGAAAACAAGTAATCCAATGGCCTTGTTTCAAGAGCACTCAAGGCCACTGATCCAGCTACAGGCAGTGTAATAGGTGCACCTGTTGTGCACAAATTTAACATTTTCCCAGCCACAGGCACTGTATCAGCCCCACCTGTGCAGCACAATAATCCTCCAACTTCCCAGCCACAGGCGCTGTAACTGCCTCGCTTGTGCTGTCCTTAATTCTTCCTGACCACAGGCACTCTATCAGCCCCACCTGTGACATACAATAAAAAAAATCCCTTTTATTCCTTTATTTGCACATCTATTCCAAAATCTGATATATTGTCCCTCTATGTCACTTCTTTTGCGTGGGTGGCTATTGCTGGTGGTTTTACTGCTACCATGAACATTGTATCTTGAAGGGCCAGGAGCAGTTGAACTCACGAAGTCATGGCCAATGTTGTGTCTTACATCTGTATGGTATCTCAGCACTTTGGCTGTTTTGAGATAATGCTGCATGATGTGAAGACAGTGAAACCTAACCAAACAATAGTGTTGTGACTCTTTAATTTAGTTCTAATACATCGACACTGTACCATGGCTTAAACCTTACTCAGCAAAGTAATACCTGCTAATTGTTTTCCTTGTGCATCATGTTCTCCAGATTACATCTCCTAATATTCATGGCTTAGCGATGATCTTGAATCCTACATCTAGTCTATCTCTAATTACTAGTATACATATTTCCTATTGTCTTTTCTCATCCTAAAACATTTACTCTATACAATTCTTTATTTACAGCAAAAATCTTTGTCTCTTGTGGATTAACCTTAAGAAATCACCTAAGTTTACAGGGTATCCAAGCTTTTCCAAGTCTCAACTAGACACACTCTTTACACTGGCTTGTCTAATACCCCTTTTTATAGCCAACCCAACATACTATGGGATGTGACTCAGTGCACGGGATGGAGTGCCATGGTAAATTGCACTGGAAGCTTATTACTGGAGTTAATGGTTCAGCCCTCGGTCCCTTACTAAAGACTAAAGCAATATCTAACTCTGAAAGTACGAGGGCAGTTCAATAAGTAATGCAACACATTTTTTTTCTGAAACAAGGGTTTTTTATTCAGCATTGAAATACACCAGGTTATTCCCCAATCTTTTAGCTACACAACACTATTTTTCTACGTAATCTCCATTCAATGCTACGGCCTTACACCACCTTGAAATGCGGGCCTGTATGCCTGCACGGTACCATTCCACTGGTCGATGTCGGAGCCAACGTCGTACTGCATCAATAACTTCTTCATCATCCGCGTAGTGCCTCCCACGGATTGCGTCCTTCATTGGGCCAAACATATGGAAATCCGACGGTGCGAGATCGGGGCTGTAGGGTGCATGAGGAAGAACAGTCCACTGAAGTTTTGTGAGCTCCTCTCGGGTGCGAAGACTTGTGTGAGGTCTTGCGTTGTCATGAAGAAGGAGAAGTTCGTTCAGATTTTTGTGCCTACGAACACGCTGAAGTCGTTTCTTCAATTTCTGAAGAGTAGCACAATACACTTCAGAGTTGATCGTTTGATCATGGGGAAGGACATCGAACAGAATAACCCCTTCAGCGTCCCAGAAGACTGTAACCATGACTTTACCGGTTGAGGGTATGGCTTTAAACTTTTTCTTGGTAGGGGAGTGGGTGTGGCGCCACTCCATTGATTGCCGTTTAGTTTCAGGTTCGAAGTGATGAACACATGTTTCATTGCCTGTAACAATCTTTGACAAGAAATTGTCACCCTCAGCCACATGACGAGCAAGCAATTCCGCACAGATGGTTCTCCTTTGCTCTTTATGGTGTTCGGTTAGACAACGAGAGACCCAGCGGGAACAAACCTTTGAATATCCCAACTGGTGAACAATTGTGACTGCACTACCAACAGAGATGTCAAGTTGAGCACTGAGTTGTTTGATGGTGATCCGTCGATCATCTCGGACGAGTGTGCTCGCACGCTCCGCCATTGCAGGAGTCACAGCTGTGCACGGCCGGCCCGCACGCGGGAGATCAGACAGTCTTGCTTGACCTTGCGGCGATGATGACACACGCTTTGCCCAATGACTCACCGTGCTTTTGTCCACTGCCAGATCACCGTAGACATTCTGCAAGCGCCTATGAATATCTGAGATGCCCTGGTTTTCCGCCAAAAGAAACTCGATCACTGCCCGTTGTTTGCAACGCACATCCGTTACAGACGCCATTTTAACAGCTCCGTACAGTGCTGCCACATGTCGGAAGTCAATGAAACTATACGAGACGAAGCGGAAATGTTTGAAAATATTCCACAAGAAATATCCGGTTTTTTCAACCAAAATTGGCCGAGAAAAAAAAGTGTTGCATTACTTATTGAACTGCCGTCGTATGTAAAAAAGTAAGGGAAGGTCAAACCAGAGGATGTAGGGAATCCCAGAAGTGAAAGTAAAAGGATTTATGCTGCTACTTATCTTTCTGTTCCACATTCTTGAGATCTCTCTCTCTTCCATCTAACGATTTCCCTTTCCTCTTTGGAAAGCTGCTGCTATGGAACCATGGTGTTGACTGCTGTCTTCCAGGTTGTTAATCTTCATATCCATCTTCAACAGTCCATTGGGCACCAATGTAAAGGTGAGTTGTCTGGAGTCGAAGCCTGAACTGACAGTTAGGTGCAAAGGTGAGTGGATGGTGCAGTGCCGCCTGCCCAGGCTGTGCAGACTGACAGAGGCTCCTCCTTCAAGGTCTGATGGTGGCAGAGTTTAAAGTGAGGATTCCCAGCTGACACACAACCAGCACCAGGTGTGGCTTTACCGAACCAGAATGTGACATACTTGGCTAGGGCAGTCTTTAAATGGTGGTTCCCGACACTGAATTCGCAGAAGGGCTGTGTTTGTGAGTCACTGTGAACCACCTGGAACAGGGCAGTAACCAGGATCTGCCATAATCGTCGATGACGGGTAAATCAATTGAGCTGGAGTGGCTTCTCAAAGGCCAGCTGCAGGGCACTGACACCTGGGATGGTGTCATGGAAGTCTTGCTGCTGCTTGAGGGGTGTTGTTCAAGCAGGAGCGATGACCAGCTGTGGCCAATGTATGTGACTTTTGGCCCGATTTCAGCACATATGGTCCCATGACACTGGAGCTGATCATGCAGGTCAGTGGCTAGCAACTGCTGTCTGGTGGTGGCCTCATTGCAGTTCTGGGCTCTGACTACTGCTCCTGGTTCAGCTAAATTTTGTCCCGTTACAATAGGTTTACAGTATAGGGCAGAGAATAGCAAGATAAGATATCAACTAGATTATCAACTAGATGTTTATGTTTGAAGAAAAAAAAATAAGATCCAAGAGATGTTCACTGTATCAAGCACAAAGTCTGCAAAGCTGTCTAAAAGTTGATTCCACAGTCCTCCTGAGGACTAAAGACATATCAAGTAGCCTATAAATATACTAGTGGAAACTTGTGCAAGAATGCATTAGTTCCACATGAGACAGTGCTCATTGGTGACATCTAGCAGCGTGAAATGATAACTATATTTTGATCGCCTGCTAGCACGTAATGTGTGTGCATGAAATGAAGTATGAGGTGTCTTGGAATTGGCTCTCATACATAAAGTAATGAGCACAAGAAGGCATTTAATGAATCATAGGTTGGGAATCGTGGCATAAAGGAAATATTTTTGCTGTGGAATAAACAATTTTATTTGTCAGAGAACAGAATGTATGACACTATATCACTACTTATAATTGACATCTTACAAAAGGTAATTCGTCATACATGCATAATTTTCTGCAGTTTGACATTCTTTTTCGATGGCCGAGATGCAGAAGAGTAATTTATTTTATTTACATATGCTTTAATCGGCACTGAAAAGTATTTGTTGGTTAATAAGAGGAAATAATTTTTGCAAACATCCTCTGCAGCAGCACACTGACTCGTCAGTCTATGGACCAATTTGTTTCTAACTTCACAAGTGCTTTCCAATAAAAAAATTACTAAAATGACTCCTGAAAATGTCAGACATTGTAGAAAACAAGAATTTTGCACACTTATTGGGGGGAAAAAACATTTTGCTTGTTTCATCCTTTTTTACAGATATATGAAAGGTGTCTGGGTCGTGATAATTTTGTCCAGTTGATATGAAAGCAATTTTACACTCATTGTGCTCAATTCTGCTTATGGCCCAACAAATAGCAGTATTATCTGCATTTCTTTGCGCAGCATCTACTGCATCTGTAACTCCATCAGTGGCTACATTACAGATGGACCTATTATTGTCACAAACTGTGAGGTTCCTCATCTGCAGATCTTACTGTGTTATAAGAAATGCTGCAACATCGAATTCACAGTTACTGCTTTGTGATGGCAATAACAACTTGTTTATCATAACTGTCCTAAAAACACTGCAAAATTTTGGTGCATCAGGGTAGCCCTCACTGTGGCAAATGCATTTTCAATACAATCCCGTGTCAGTCTTTTGGTAAAAAGAAATGTAAAATTAAACCTTTCATTTAATTCTTGTCACAAGGACTTAAGAGCAATGATACTATCAATCCAACCTTGAATCCACTGTGAATTTTTTCATTACTAAGAACAAACAACTGCTTTAAATTTTCCTGAATTTCCAACAGTTTGTGTAAATGTTAGAATCACTGCAAAGTGGTTTTCTGTGCTGTTCAGATTTCTACATTTTGATTGATTAAAAGTGTCAAATAGAGTATCATACATTTCAAGGAAATCAGCTGTAACAGCAGTTGAGGGTGGGAAAGAACCAAATCTCACATGTACTTGAATACCACAAGCAATAGAGTGACTTAGGGTCCTCACTGCTAAATACACCCTCATTAGTGAGAAGGGAGAGAGTGTGATACATAGTTTTGTGAGCTTGGGGGGAAGTCTAGCTAAAACTACTGAGTCTTTCTTATAAAATTCTTCAATGTGAGTCCATCTACAGACTTTTCCTTTCCACTGAAAGTCATATTTCTTGAGATTATTTCCCAGCGGCTTGAGTAAGTAAGGAGCAGCATAGAAAGAAAAATACTTTTTCTCCGTTCATTTCAATAAAAGGATTTCCTGAGTTTTCTCATTTTTACATTATTTGTATATTGATCACAGACTACAGTTTTAGGTATTAGACCACTATTCTGAATTTGAACCAAAATGTTAATCAACATATCTTTTATTATCTCTGTTGACATGACTTCTTGAGACAAATAATAACTAATTATTTGCTTAAAATTTAAGTGCAGACCTTCGATCATCACTACCATAGCTTGGTTACATAACTAGCGCTCAGTTAACTTTGGATCACTACAAATTTCTACACCAGTGTCCTAAAAACTTTCGAATAAGTCATTTTGTACACTATAGGTCAACAGTGACATTTCATCAAATACTACTGACACAATTTTTTCCTGTTTTCATATTTTCAGCTTTTAGCTGTAACAAATCAAGCACTAAGCTATTAATACCTGGCTTAACCACTGCATTTTGCAGCCATCTACTCAATGTTCTTGGATACGTAAACAAAAATATTTCAGTAAAAACCTGTACAATTTTGGTAAACAGAAATGAAGAGCCAAAACAAAGCTCCTGTCTTGTTCTGTATATCTTCTTCCCTTAGGTTTCCTGTTTATCGTAATTTCCTGTAGATTGATAAACTTGCCTGCTATGTCATGAGTAACATTGCTTCACTTCATTACTTTGCATTTTAAAATATACAACTCGGCTCTCAGAGAACAAATCACTCCTTTCTGTCTTGATACTCTGCTCTGTAAAATTCTACACTTTAAAATTAATGGGAAACATTTTTCACACTTTTTTCCACTTTGAAGATGACGCTGAATGTCAGCAACTGATACTTGTTGCTACTCTTCCTCTTCTTGCTTTCTCTTCTTTGGGCTTGGTCTGAAATTACTTTCCTTTCTATCAGGCAAAACTGAAGGAACAGAGCCAGGCCAAATACTGAAACTAGGAGAAAAACTGTTACATGTAACAGCAGTAATGTACAAATCATTGACAGGTGTTAAATATAGCCATTTTGTTGCTTAAAAACAATTCTTATCTGCGGCTTAGTAAATTCATGTTCCTGAAGTCCTTCATTACAAAATGATCAGAGCATACTACATGACTCCTATTTAAATGCTCTGGCCCTTCTTTTCTAAATATTTTTTCATGATCTGCCCTCCTACTATGAATAAACTACTGTTTACATCTAAAAATAACAAAAGCCAAGCTAGAAATAATAACTTTCTCAGTTATAAGAAGGACAACTAACTTACTGAAAGACACTAATCACAAATTTACATTAATACTTAAATTTCTTTATTTCTCGGGAATCTTTTGATCACTTTGTTGCCGGTAATTATTGCAACCATATATGGCCCAAATAACACCTCTACCAGCCATTTTCAGCTCATGAACAAACAAAAACTATCTTTCAAGCAAGCTCTCCTACATTTGTTTACATAAGCCAATCTGTTAGTAGTCATTTCCAACCACAAGGGTATGCTGCAATCACTGTCACACACTCTCAGCCAGAGTTTCCACTATTATCTTTGTAGGCTATTTGGACATATCCTGTTCCATGACTAATATTATTCTACAATCACAGAAAGGTGAATAGTGTAGTAGTTGTTTAAGTTCAGGCCATCTGTGTAGAATCTCACAGCAATTCAGATTATAAAAAGCAAATTAAAAGGAGCCAACTCAAGCCATGGAAGGAGTTCCTGAACTTGATAAACGAATCAACTAATTTCACACAAATGCGGTAGACTGTAGGGAGGATCATGGGAAGCCACACACCAAGCAGTGTGGTTAAGATATCAGACTCGTATTCAGAAGAATGTTAAGTATAGATCCCCACTGGCCATCCAATAAGCTTACCTACAGTTTCTATAAATCACTTCAGACAGTTTCTTGCATGATTCATTTAAAATGGTTGCATGTCGAAATGTAACCGTCTTAGCCAGATGATAAGTAGTATGTGATATAAAGAATTAGCGTAGCACCTGATACATGTGTATTCTTTGATCCTAAAGCTTCTTTTCTCAGATTTTTGGTGTGAAAATATAATTTTAAGCAGCTAATTGACAATTTTGGTTACTAAGTTGAGGATTTACTTCATTTTGTGATTAGATATTGCAGTTATAAAAATGAACAGTGTCTAATAAAAATAGACCTGTATTGAGAGTACATTGTTTAGGTCATGTATATTCTAAAATTTATAATAATTTGCGACTTTTAATATGAAAACCAAAATTGATTAGAGTTTTAAAACTTTGTTAAATTTCTTTATTCATTGGACGAATGTTGAAGCTTGATATTAATGGAATAATTTATAACATTCCAGATAATGAAAACCAATGTAAGAAGTTTGAACTCTGGGCAGTGTTTCTGCAGTTTTGTAACAGTAAATAAAAATTTTCGCTGAAAAATGGTAAACTAAGATGATGATACCCCCCCTCCTTCCGGCCTCAGGGATTGTAATGTATCAGAACGTCCGAGAGGTATGGTTTGGGAGAGACAGATGCCTCATGCCGAAGCATGCAGAGAAAAACAGGCAAGTGTGTCATTGACTTTATTACATTGAAAATACACAGTGCGCCTTCTGCTGAACTCGGCAATTGTGCCGTGCACCATGTGTGCGTTAGCCCCACTGCAAATGCTGGAATCTGCAGCTTTGGCATCTGGTTGCCCAATCTAGTGGATGTAGCGATCCTTACTATGCTATGGCTGAGTTGCTGCTGTCTATGTTAATTGTGCCCATGGCCTGGATGCGGCTGACTGCTTCCTCAAACGCAGCTTGTGGACATCGTGTACAGTGCTGAAGGGAAGCAGCTGACCGCCGTCATTGTAATGAGCCTTGACAGTTCTGGCTGTCCACCCAGGGCAGCTTATTCAGTGCCCACTACCAGCTCTGTACCCAGGAGGCTCGGAGTTCGCGCCTTGGCCCCACCTCTCCAGATGGCAGCTTGCAGTCCGCTGGACAGGGCCTGCCAAAAAGCGGAGGCTAGTAGCCCTCTCGGTCCTCATGCCACTGTAGCTCCAAGGTACAGCATGCCCCACCACAGCAATGATGTGTCCATGCCGCAGTGGTTGGAGGCAGCTTCAGCAGGCCAGCTAACCACCGATATCCACCACCAGAAGGTCATCATTGTTGCACTGCACTCCGGTTCCAGACGTGGACAAAATGGTGACATGACTGTCTGCTTTGAGCTTCCAGGTTCGCTTATGTATACACCTTTACTTACACCTCTGATGGAGTTCCTCTGGAGGGGTCAAGTGGAATGTTCTCCGATAGTTACAACGTCATCATTCCTCAGCCCGCTTCGCCCCCTTTATACAGATCACTAGGCACTATTGTAACTGCAACGTATGGGTTGTTCACAACACGTCAGTGCCCTGTTCACTTCACACTTGTATACAGTGTCCGCTGGGCCATACCTTCTAGCCTGCGAGCGCTATCATAAACCTGCCTCGCTAACTCATTTGCAAAATATCAAAATCGCCCTCTCCTGCCATCCAATGTGCCACATATGTGCAAAATTTACAAAATTCCCCAATAAACCCCTGTACTTATTTGTGGCACAGCATACCTCTGCTCTTCCGAGAAGATTCCTACCGAATCTTTAATGTCGTGCTCCCATTCAACTAAATTAACTCTAATAATTTACACATTGAGGACAGTCTCCTGAATTCAGCATACATGACGTACGGTTACATTTTACTACTACCATGTATCCGTTATCATACCCTTATTCACTAATCAATACCTTAAAACTAATTGCTTCCCCACCCAATGCCAGTCAACCATTCTACTGGTAACTGATGTGTTGGTACGTCCACAGCCTGTGTCCTCTTGCATCTTACCCAGAAATACAGTACGCAAAAGCCAACTAGAAACAAGCCATAACTGGTGGCCGATATGCTCAAAACTAATATTTCGTGCTCCTATTCTTCCTGGTAATTGGAAGTTGCCATATTTGTTCCATCGAAATTCCCCCTTGCTGGGACTGTATTAATATATCCAAGGATTGCAGAAGCTCTGGATTGAAATATGTTAAATCTGCTTTCCCCCCAAGGCTTTCAACCCTACCGATCTGCCTCCTTTGTAGCAATTCAAGCATACATTTTCCGACATGATTACAGAGTGTAACCAATGTGTACCTACCTTCTGGAAGTACGTGCAGGCTGGCAGAAGCTCCTTCCCACAACTCGTCCCATTTATTTCCCCCAGAAACAACCTTGCTTCAGTGTCCTAATATCAATCCATACTTGGCCACCCGGACAGATCACAAATTACTCTTTCACCCCCTCCATCCTTCCAAAAACAGTATCGGTAAGAATGACATGAGGAACTAACAATTCCACAAGAAAAAACAACAAATATCCCTATGGCAATAAAAATGCATACTCACTGATATACTATGCGCAAAAAAAAAAAAAAAAAAAAAAACAAAAAAAAATTACAATTACACAAATTGGCAGGTTCCTTCTTTTTACCCTCTGTAACCTCTGTAACTTTCACTTCCTGATTGGCTGCCAATAACTGTGGTATCTCCTCTACCATTCCTTTAAGAGACTTTAGCGACTGACGTGTATATTGACATTTTGTGGGAAACTGTACCTTCACGTTGACTGGTGAGGCCATTTCCACGACCTGGTATGGTCCCTGGTATTTTGTTAAAAATTTGTTTGTTTTCCCATTTGACATATAAGGACTAGTGACCACTACATAATGCACCACGGGGTACTGCAGCAATTTGCCCACGCATCTGTTTGCTTGTTCCTGGCGTTCTAGTGCCTTCATGCTTCCTTTTTGCACATTCCTCCAAACTTCATAATTCTTATGGTAAACTTCCTCACCGACTCACTATCTGGTCCTAATACAGGAATCAAAACTTCAAGTGGAGGTGGCATTTTCCTGCTGTGCACCACTTTAAATGGCGAGAAGGCCGTTGCAGTATGAACCTTTAAATTATAGGCACACAGTACATATGGTAAATAGGTGTTGCAATCGTCATGCCTGGAATCTACATAATAGCTCAATATCTTTGCAGTTGTCTTGTGCACGCATTCCATTCTCCCATTACTCTGTGGATGTAATGGACTCATCCATAACTTCTGTATACGCAACACATGGCACAGCTGCTTCATTAAATCTGGGACAAAGTTCATACTTTGGTCCAAAATTATGATCTCAGGCACCCCAACCTTTAATGTCCAGTTGTTTACTAACACCTGCACTAAGTACTAGCCTATTGGTCTGGCATCGGTGCCATTGCCAAAAATTGAGAAAAATGATTGATGATTTTGAGAACATACCCATTTCCTGCAGGTGTTTTTGTTTTGTTGGCTGAATGAGCCAACACCGTGTTACTAGAGGAGGCCGAAATGCACGGGTTTCACTCACGCAGGCTGGTGTGAGGAGGGAAGGACTATACTGACGTGAGGTCTGGAACATGACAAGGAATTAGAATTCAGAAAGCAGACGTAATTACTTGGATACTTAACTTTAATCCATTAATGATGGACGTCACTCTTGATGATACATGATTCACAATATTATCTGTTCAGAATAGTAACTGAATATGGCACCTTGCTAGGTCGTAGCAAATGATGTAGCTGAAGGCTGTTGTCTCTGCAAATGAGAGCGTATGTCTTCAGTGAACCATCGCTGGCAAAGTCGGCTGTACAACTGGGGCGAGTGCTAGGGAGTCTCTCTAGACTAGACCTGCTGTGTGGCGGCACTCGGTCTGCAATCACTGATAGTGGCGACATGCGGGTTCGACGTATACTAACGGGCCACGGCCGATTTAAAGGCTACCACCTAGCAAGTGTGGTGTCTGGCGGTGACACCACATTCCTCCCCCACAAATCGGCTTACGGTTGTGGTATAAGGCCTCCGTCCGCCATGGGGAGGACCCATGTTGGCGTATGCGACGAGGTGGGGAGCCTAACAACAGGTGAGGCTGTGCCACCTGCACCCTGCCATTCGGACCGCAGGTAGCTAGGGAACGTCTGAAAACCTACTCCAGGGTGCACGCCAACATGTGGTGTATGGGCCCTTAGAGAGACAGGAGGGGCTGAAGGGTCGACCTCCATCAGGCCAGGGCACCCGACGGGCAAAGATGACGTATGGTCCGGAGCAGGCAAGAGTTCCATGTTAGAGGACAACTGGTCACGGGGAGCGATCGGCAGCGCATGACCCAGGGGGGCGCCCGGCGGCTGCAACGACGCGTCCACTGCGGGCATCGCCAGCGGGAGAACAGGCAGCGGCGGCGGCGGCAATGCGTCGCCATGGGGCAAAATGGAAGGCAGCGTCGGTAACACCTGGGGCTGAGGCGAGCCAGTAAATGGGTCCCCGGGGTGCTGACCGGACGGCACCGTCGCTGAAAGCAGACGGGGAGTGGCAGATCCCGTGCGACGACAGAGGCACAGCTGATTGAGATGCCGGCGCAACTCACCAGAGGCCCCCAAAACCAGATACATAGTGCGTCCGAGGCAGCAAAGAGTGTGTCCTTTGAGCCAACGCCGTGAACCTCGATAGTGGCAGTAGTAGACAACGTCACCTGGGGCAAAAGCCGGTGTCTCCCGCTGCACAGGAACCCGATGCGGCGGATGTAGCAAAGACATCAAGCTCCGATGATGGCAACCGTGGAGCTGAGAGCGATACGACGACAAAAAGAGCAATAACGCGTCCTCCTGAGAATGCGAGTCTTTCAACTTCAACATCTGTGACTTGAAAGTCCTGACCAATCGTTCAGCGGCACCATTTGACTGTGGTGAAAATGGCGTGGACATCAGATGTTGAATACCATTGGCCTTGCAGAATGACTGAAATTCTGCGGACATGAATTGTGGGCCATTGTCGGAAACAATTGTCTGTGGAAGATCTTCAATGCAAAAGATAGCAGATAATGCTTGGATGGTGGCAGACGATGTCGTGGAAGACATCCGGACAACAAAAGGAAAATTACTGAATGAATCTATCACAACCAACCATTGAGCATTCCAGAATGGACCAGCAAAATCGATGTGTAAGTGTTGCCAAGGGAAAGTGGCATTTGGCCATGCGAAGAATTTCCGCGGTGGTGCTGATTGTTGTTCGGCACACACTGTGCAAGAAGAACACATAGTTGTAATCGTGGCATCGATACCGAACCAAGTACAGTGCTGACAAGCAAGTTGTTTCATTCTCACTATACCCCAATGTCCTTGGTGGAGAAGCTTTAAAACAGAGGACCGTGACCCTGGACTGATCATTATCAGAACGCAACAGCAAAACACCACATCGAACAAAAAGTCTCTCCTTGTGTGCAAAAAATCGGCGAACCAAGTGGTCCCCGATCTGTGATTTTGACAAGGGCCATTGTGTAGCAACAAAACGCAGAATGGTAGCAAGGACAGGGTTGGCAGCTGTGGCTGTAGCTACACGACGAAAATCAATCGGAAACGATTCGACCATGTCATCGGTTTCCGAATCAACGAACATGCAAGCAAGTTCGTAGGAATCGGATGCTCTACCCTCAGCAACAGGCAAACGGGACAACGCATTAGCGTTTCTGTGCTTAGCAGTGGACCGATACAAGATATCGTAGCGGTACTGTGAGAGAAAAATAGACCAGCGAATGAATTTCTGCACTGTACGTGGAGGTACAGGCTTGTTCGGATGAAAAAGCGATGTCAAAGATTTGTGGTCTGTGATTATGGTAAAGTGACGCCCATACAAGAAGTCATGAAACTTCGTAACACCAAATACGAGAGGCAATGCTTCTTTCTCGATCTGTGAATAGTTTCTTTGCGCAGACGAGAGCAATTTGGACGCAAAGGCAATAGGGCGATCGTGTGATCCATCTTTGTGCGCAAGCACAGCACCGATCCCAAAATCCGATGCATCCACCATCAACAAAAGGGGCTTCTGGGGATTGAATGGCATAATACAAGTATTGGAAAGCAACGCCGATTTCAACTGGCGAAAGGCGCGTTCGCATTCCGTCGTCCAGACGAACAGAACTCCTTTACGGCGTAAGCGATGAAGTGGAGCTGAAATGGAAGAGGCATGTGGCAAATATCGGTGATAATAGTAGAGTTTTCCCAATACACTCTGTAGCTGCTTCAAATTCTGCGGCGAAGGCAAGTCTTGTATGGCACGGAGATGCGTGGGACTGGGATGTATGCCTTGGGCATTGAGTACATGTCCCAGGTATGGCAAGTCACTAGCAAAAAACAAACATTTGTCCTTCTGTAAGCGAAGACCATTATGCCGTAAGACCTGAAATAATGCTCTGAGATTGGCTAAATGTTCGTCTTCCGTCTTTCCAGAGATCACAATATCGTCCAGATAGTTTGCTGCAGTAGGGACCGACGCACAAACAGTTTGTAGATATTGCTGAAACAATGCAGGGGCAGATGAACACCCGAATGGCAGTCGTTTGAATCGAAACAAACAAAAATGCGTGTTAACCTCCAAAATGCGCTGGGGTCCTTTGTCCACCGGTATTTGCAAGTACGCATCTGCTAGGTCCAACTTCGAAAAATATTTGCTCGGGCACAGTTTGTCAAAAAGATCTTCTGGGCGGTGTAAAGGAAAAGTTGCAATCACTAGTTGTGGATTCACTGTTGCCTTGAAGTCCACACAAAGTCTCAATTTTCCCGAAGGTTTTGGCAAAATTACTAAGGTTGATGCCAAGAGAGAAGCCTGCACACGTTCAATTACACCTTGTGATTCCAAATCGTGTAATGTTTTTGTGACCTATTCACGCAATGCGTGGGGAACATTGCTCGCTCTGAAAAATTTCGGCTGCGCGTTTACTTTCAGTTCCAAATGTGCTTTATAGTTCTTCGCGCAACCAAGACCCGGTGCAAAAATGTCTGCAAATTCTTCACATAGACGAGAAACACTGTCTGAAGGCACAGTCTGGTTCACTGATAGGACCTGATTTACGATAGACAAGTTAAACAACTTAAATGAATCTAAACCAAACAAGTTCACTGCAGAAGAAGAACGAAGGACGTAAAATGACACAAGTTTTGTTTGTCCCTTGTATGTTGCAAGAAGGCTGCACTGTCCTAACACAGGGATCTCTTGTCCTGAATAGCTAGTTAACGTAACATTTGCGGCATGCAACGGAGGTGTGTCCAGCTGTTTGTAAGTGTCTTAATTGATCAGTGAAACTGCAGCTCCGGTATCGAGCTGGAATGGTATCACTTTGCCGTTAATGTCCAAGTCTACAAAATGTTCATTGTCCTGCTGACGACAAGAGCGACTGTCTCGTGCAATGTGAACTGACACTGGTACAAAATCACTTACGACTTGACCTGAGTTCCGGCGATGACGACACACACTATTTGTGGGATGAACACAGTCACTGTTAGAGAGAGTGGCACTGAGCGGAGTGGAATGAACGACATGAATTTCCATGGGCGAAGTTACGCGAGCCTGAGTATCCTTGGTTCGATTCCGATTCTGGCACGAAGTAAAGGGCCTGGAATGGTTTTGAGTTTCCGATCTGAGCTATGTCTGGCAAACACTTTGAACATGTCCTTTTTTATTACAGTAAAAGCAAACAGCTTGGCATGACGGGCAATACTCACGCGAATGTTAGTAGCGCACCGCGGGCATGATTTGAGCACTGCATTTGCTTGCCGGCACAGCACATGTGGCTGAGAGCCTGGCGGGAGCGGCGTGGCCAGGTGCGAAGGTTGTTTACCACTCCGTGAAGCTCGCCCGGTGGGCCGGTTAACCTGACACACGGCTGGCGAAGTTTTAAATGATTCCTGAGCAAAGTCAAGTGTGTCCTGCCGATCCAATATGTCCATCACTTGTTGAAGGGAGGGATTGACTAGTTTCAAAATCTGTTCCCTTATATGAACATCAGAAATGTTCTGTGCAATGGCATCACGTACCATTGTATCTGAATACACATTGACACTCAAAAGCACAATCCCTAGTAAGGCCTTGCAAGGTCGCAACCCACTCCCGATTAGTCTGACCTGCCGTACGTTTTGTACGAAAGAAGGTATACCGTTTCGCAACTACATTGACTGATTGTTTGAAATAAGCATCTAATGCAGACAAAATTTCTTCGTAGGACAGAGTTGCTACGTCATGTCAGGGAAATAATTTGACTATCACACGGTATGTTTGCACACCGACGGACGACAAAAGAAAAGGCTGCCGCCTGTTACCTTGAATTATGTAGGCGGCGAGATGGAATCCAAATTGGCGTGACCACTCCGTCCAGCTTTTCCAGTGCAGCATCAAAAGGCCGGAAGGTCGGAGCAATAGCGTGTTGTGGCTGCATTAGCGGTGGAGCGGCGGCTGTCGCATTGTTTTGCATTGCACGTTGACCTTGGATGAGCTGTCCAAGGGCATCCAGTAATGCCTGCGTCTGCTGATTCTGTAAGCAATAAAATTCGGACAGTACATCTGGAGATTGTGGTGAAGCCACTACACAATTAAATCAGGGTAGGCGCAACGACAAATGTCAGTATATTTAAGAACACCATTTTTACTCATCGCCAATGTTTTGTTGGCTGAATGAGCCAACACCGTGTTACTAGAGGAGGCCGAAATGCATGCGTTTTAGCTCACGCAGGCTGGCGTGAGGAGGGAAGGACTATACTGACGTGAGGTCTGGAACATGACAAGGAATTAGAATTCAGAAAGCGGACGTAATTACTTAACTTTAATCCATTAATTATGAACGTCGCTATTGACAGTACATGATTCACAATATTATCTGTTCAGAATAGTAACTGAATATGGCGCCTTGCTAGGTTGTAGCAAATGACACAGCTGAAGGCTGTCGTCTCTGCAAATGAGAGCGTATGTCGTCAGTGAACCATCGCTTGCAAAGTCGGCTGTACAGCTGGGGCGAGTGCTAGGGAGTCTCTCTAGACTAGACCTGCCGTGTGGCAGCACTTGGTCTGCAATCACTGATAGTGGCGACATGCGGGTTCGACGTATACTAACGGACCACGGCCGATTTAAAGGCTACCACCTAGCAAGTGTGGTGTCTGGCAGTGACACCACAGTTTTATTAAATGGCCCAAGGACATTCAACCCCAACATAGAAAATGGACTGCAACGCCACTTTCTGATGCATAACGTCGGCCATCTGTGTGCATGGCACACAGTCCTTAACATACTGCTCCATGTCATGCTTCCTGTTCCTCCACTAAAACTACTCTTCTAAACGTCTGCCTGTTGCATGTCGCCTACCATGGCCTGACAACATATGGTCGTGAGCTTGCTGCAAAACTTCCTTCCAAAAACCCTCTGCAGTCACCACACGTGGTCCACACCTCGTCGTGCTACACAGCAAACCTTTGTGCATAGCAAAATGTGGTTGTGACTTAAATGCCTGGCACACCTTATCTCTTGCCAGTGCTTGCTGCCACTCTTCAGCACTCTTCCCTATTGTACTTAACACTGCTGCTCTGTGGCTTAATGAATTTGCATTTGTGAGTGATTTCCCTGACTTTTGGATTACCTCGTACTTGAATTCAATAAGGTGAAGTGCCTGCCAAGTTAATCTACTAGATCAATCTTTCAAACCAAGCAACCATTTCAATGACATATGATCTGTCATGACCTTAAATTTCCTACGATACAGATAACACTGCAAATATGTAATAACATCTCTTTCTTCGTTGTTGATTAGTTACACTCCACCTCTATGAACTGCCTTGAAGTATAAGCTACCAGATGTTCCTGACCATCTCCCATCTGTCTCATAACACAACCGATTGCCTCATTTGAAGCATCACATGAAAGGATAAACTCTTTCTCAAAATCCGGGAAAACCATACTGGATGTGAAGCTAATATTTCTTTCAATTTATCAACATCCCTGTGACTAACGGAATTTCATCCCACCTTCAGTAGCTTGTTCAAGGCTCTGGCTATTTTCACAAAGTTTTTCACGAACCGTATATAATAATTACAGAGGCCAGTGAATGATTGTACCTGCTTAGTTGTTTGTGGTATCGGATAATTTTGAACTGCATCTGTAAGATGAGGCTCGATCTGTGTTCCATGCTCACTAATCACATGCCCCAGATAGTTAACTTGAGGCTGCACGAAATGGCACTTGTCAACACTTAATGTTAAACATACCAATCATAGTCTACTAAAGACATTCTCCAAATGTTTCAGATGTTCCTGTAAATCCTTCGAATAGACAATTGTGTCATTGAGATAGACTAGACAAGTTTTTGGCTTGAATCCTCTCAGTACCCCATCTAACAATCATTGAAAAGTTGCCAGTGTGTTCTTTAGTCCTCCTGAGGTCCATAGTTGTAAAGAACTGACACTCACCCAGATTATCCAAAGTTTCTGTAATGTTTGGAACTGGATGAGCATCTGAAATGGTCCGTGTGTTTAGATATTTGTAGTCACAGCAAAATCTATATTTCTGTCCCCCGTCTGCCGACATTTTTAGCACAATGACAATATTTGCATTCCAGGGACTATCACTCGGTTCTATGATCCCATCCCATAGTAGTTGTTCAATAAATTCTTCTACCAATGGTTGCAGCTGCTTTGCTACACAGTATGGCTTCGTATAAATTGGTGCAGTATCCCCTGTCGGTATGTGATGTATCAGCGGGGTTACTGGTAATCTTCCATTCACATAAAATAAATCACTAGCCCTGAGCGACAAGTTCTCCATAGCGATTTGATCACTGCATTTCAAATGATCTAGTTTCTGTTGTAACACTTTGGCAGTTTGCTTATGGCTTTTCTCTAAGCTTGACCTAGTGAAGTCCTCATCTTCCAAGACTTCCAGAGTGGCTATTATTGCACCCTTTGAAAGAGTCACCACCCCTCCGCCAAAATTATCCACACTTAACAAGAATCATCGGTCCCCCATCAATGTCACTCACATGCACTAAATTCGTGTGGATAAAACAATGCGAGCTATCCACCTCTTCATTGCTTAAGAGCGGTTCAACCACATATACTGTTTCTGTTGGCAGATTAGTATCCACTAAAACCCAAACTATCTTTCCTGTATCTGCTGATACTTTATCCTGCTGATCAGTCTTTAATGAAAATGTATGCAGTTTAATTGGTCTCATTTCCATGATGTGAACCTTGCGCCATTGTCTCAGTTGCAACTGTTTCCCCCACTTGAAACAAAGTCCCACTGAATTCCACTGCCGTTGCAAAAGATCAGTCCTAGTGTGATGCTTGTTTAGAAAGTGTGGCCCAAGAATCAATGAGTAACCTTCACCTATGCATGGCAGTACCTTCATGCATTCTCTGAACTAAGTTTTCCTGACTGAGAACATCAGTACTGTTATATGCCATGATTCCACCCTATTATCGTCAACCTCACATAACCTATACTGTGGTGGCCCAGTCTCCTTTCTCCCACAGGGTCCAGACTGATAATGGACACATTTGCACTGGTGTCAACCAAAATCTCTGTTTTCTGCTACCCATTAAGCCCACTAAGCTCCATTCCATCCGTGCACTAACTTGTGCCATGTTATGCTCTATTGGCACTGCATCCAATGGATGAAGCAATCCCATTTGCTTCGGTTGGCTCCTTCCCTTACATGTGCTTTCCATCCTTCCTACCTTTACACTAAAATACCCAGTGGCCCACTATGCCACAGGCATAGCACTCCAGTTATTTACACTGCTTCCTTACATGTCCCTCCCAACCACATCTATAACACTTGACTTCAGAGGTGAACATGCGATGGTCCACTATCTGCTTTGTGGCCATATACGCATCCTCTACAAGTGTTGCGATACTAAGAGCGTATGGGTTGTTCGCAGCACATCAGTGACCTGTGCTCCACTGTTTACTTCACACTTGTATACAATGTCCACCAGGCCGTGCCTTCTATCCTGGGAGCAGTGTTATAGGCCTGCCTCATAAACTTGTTTTGTTTGCAAGATATCAACATCGTCCTCTCCTGCCATCTGATGTACCCATTGGTCGCTTAACTACTGCCCTGCAGCCATAGCTGTGTGAAATTTACAAGAATTCCCTAAATCCAAGCCTGTACATATTCATGGTGCAGCAATCTGTATAGCATTGAAAACTATGTAAAATTAGAGTTAATAATGAATGATTTATTCAAGAATATACAAGGTGATTATGATTAAAGTTAAACTTTCAAAATGTTGTAGAAATAACACCACTGGTCAGAGTGACGTCAAATTGCAAAGGAATTTTATCAAAGAAGGGAGAAAACATATGGAAGGAGAAAAAAATAGTATGAAAATTGATCAATAGATGGCACTGTATGTGTCAGAATAGATAAATGAAAACATCTGTCCTGCGCACGACCCATTGAAGTTGGTATAATCATGCCAAGTACACAGCTTTTCCTCCTTTCCCATCTGTGATGTTCTCCGTGACTGTTTCAATGCAGGATCGTGCTCTGCTTGTAAAGCTGTATTACAAGAGTGATGACCGTGCACATGTCACTTTGCAGAAGTTCTGGACAGTGAAGGGGTTGGAAAAAGGCGTTGGTCCAATGACTGTCGTGGGTCTGGAGAAAATGATACAGGAATTCGAAAAGACAGGTTCTTTTTGTGTGCAACGTGGTAGAGGTAGGAAACGAATTGATTCAATGTCATTGGAAGCAGTGGCCACAGCAATGCAGGACGAGACGAGTGGTGGTGTGCAAACTTGTAGTGCATGGAGAATCACAAGAACATTGGGCATACCCATAAACACAGTGCATAAAATCCTATGAAACATCCTTCTTTGCTATCCATTCAAAATTACCCATGTGCACAAGTTGCTTCCTGTTGACCTGCCAGCAGGAGAGACCGTTACTTCAGAATTTCTTGCTCGCATGGAAGTGGACAATGATTGGCCGTGGAAGATTTTGTGGGCAGACGAAGCCCACTTCCCTCTGACAGGATATGTCAATACACAGAATTGTTGAATATGGGCAACGGAAAATCCATACGCAAATCAACTAGTACCACTTCATCCTGAAAAGGTCACTGTGTGGTGCAGGTTTATGGCATAATTTATCATAGGGCCATATTTTTTTCGAAGAGGCAAGTGCTTCCGGTCCTGTTACCTGTACCGTCACTGGTAAGTGCTATGTGTGTCTTTTGCGCAACCGTGTCGTTCTAGCTCTTCAATAGTATGGATGTGTGGATGGGATCATTTTTATGCAAGATGGCACACCTGCGCACATTGCAAATCCAGTTAAGCAACTGCTGAAGGGCTATTTCGGAAATGCTAGAATTATCAGCTGCCATTTCCCTACAGCCTGGCTGTCCTAATCAGCTGATGTTAATCTGTGTGACTTCTGGCTGTTGAGCTATATAAAAGGTGTTTTGTCCTGTATTTCGACTGCAAACTTAGCTACATTGAAGGCACACATTGCAAAACACATTTTGAATGTGACTCCGGAAACACTTCGATCAGTTGTGGAACATGGTGTTTCTTGATTTCAACCTGTTGCAGAAAATGGTGGCAGCATATTGAACATGTTGTGTGCTAGTCACATGGGAATTAATAATCCGATTTGATTTTGATTGATGATTTTTATGCAGTTTTTGGCCTCAGGATAATTAAAAACCGATGTGAGGTATGCTTTTTAATGTGGTTTTTGGCCTCAGGACAATTAAAAACCGATTTTTCCCATCTAGTGTGATGTGACTTTGCCATGGAGGATGAGCTTACATAACTAACAGTTTAACACCTGTATACCCATGCACACTGAGTAGTACAGTTTGTTTAACATCATACGTACACCTTAGGCACTGTGGTATGATTCATTTGTTGTTTGTTGTCAACCACTATGAAATTGTGATGCTTAGAGCACCATCTGTTACTACATTTTGTAAGTATTTATTTTTCTTCTGCCATATATCCCCCCCCCCCCCCCCCCCCCCCTCCCCCGACAATATTCCATTGCAATTTGATGTCATTCTGACCTGTGGTGCTATTTCTACAGCAGTTTGAAAGTTTAACTTTAATTATAATCACCCTATATATTAAAGTCAATGATACCTCCTAATATTGTGTCAGACCTCCTTTTGCCCTGTGTAGTGCGGCAGCTCGACATGGATGGAGTCAACAAGTCCTCTGCTGAAATATTGAGTCGTACTGCTTCTATAGCCATCCATAATTGTGAAAGTGTTGCCAGTGCAGGATTTTGTGTATGTACTGACTTCTTGATTCTGTCCCATAAATGTTTGATGAATAGCCTAATCATTTGCTCAAATTGTCCAGAATGTTCTTCAAACAAATTGCAAACAATTGTGGCCCAGTGACTTGACAGATTGTCATGCCTGAAAATTCCATCATTGTTTTGGGAACATGAAGCCCATGAACGGCTGCAGATGGTCTCCAAGTAGCTAAACATAACCATTTTCAGTCAATGATCAGTTCATTCGGACCAGAGGACCCAGTCCATTCCATGTAAACACAGCCTACACCATTATGGGGCCACCCCCAGTTGAGTCCAGGCTTTGTGAAGTCTTCACCACACTCAAACCGTGCCATCAGCTCTTACCAACTGAAATCAGGACTCATCTGACTAGACCACCATTTTCGAATCATCTAGCGTCCGGCTGATGTGGCCACGATTCCAGATTAGGCACTGCAGGTGATGTTACGCTGCTAGCAAAGGCAGTCATGTTGGTCATCTGCTGTTGTAGCCCATTAATGTCAAATTTCACCACATTGTCCTAATGAATACATTTGTTGTACATCCCACTTTGATAACTCTATGAAAACGCCACTGCTCTTGGTCATTAAGTGAAGGCCGTTGGCCATTGCGTTGACCGTGGTGAGAGGTAATGCCTGAAATTTGGGATTCTCGTCACACTCTTGACACTGTGGATCTCGGAATATTGAATTCCTTAATGGTTTCTGAAGTGGAAAGTCCCGTGCCTCTAGTTCCAACTACCATTCTGCATTCAAAGTCTGTTCATTTTTGTCATGTGGCCATAACCACATTGGAAACCTTTTCACATGAATCACCTGAGTACAAGTGACAACTTGCCATTGCAGTGCCCTTTTATACATTGTGTATGCAATACCACCACCATCTGTGTATGTGTAGATCGCTGTCCCATGACTTTCGTCACCTCTGTGTATAATGTAATGGTGACTGTTGTACTTTATTATAAACAGAATCTGGTGTAGGTGGTGTAGGTCAGAAAACTATCGTTACTTTGGATTGATGGCAGATTATTATCGCCTGTTACTTGGGGACAATCGGCAAACTGGTTGATGGACAATGAAACCGTGTATAGGTGAAAGGTGTTGAATATCCATGCCTCACCACAGAAAGTGAAGGTCAGAGGCCTAGCCAATTTCCGAAGTAGGATAGCCAACAATCTGTGACAGATTTGATGACAAAGAACTATACTGTTGCAGGTATAAGTCTTGTGCAGTGCATATTTCAGCATACGTTGTTAAACGGGGCTCTGCAGCTAATGACAAAGTTACATCATCAGTTATGCTTACAGAGTGCTGATCGGCCACTATGAAGGCAGTTGTGGTGAGCACTCATCTGAGCGAGGGAAAATATGGTGCAACATTGCTAGCTTTTTTCCGTCATTTCTTGCATTCTGACAGCTGATGACTCACTACACACACATCATTCCACAGTAAATTGCATTTTTAGAAATTCAATTACGCACACACACCATTTTGTCAGTAATCATGATGTAGCTTCTTCCCTTAAATGCTGTCAATCTTTAATGTTCTGTCTTTTCAATTATAACAAGCCATTTTGTGAAGCAAATTAATTTTTTCATTACTTTCATTAGGCATCCACAGTGATTGAATACATTGAAAGCATTTTCAAGCTTCAAAAATGTATGCCTGTAGGGGTATCAGAAACAGATTGTTTATTGGGTTACTAAAAGCTGATTTTCATTGCACAACCTGGTAGAGCATTAAGATTTATGTATATAATCAAACAAAATATGTTTTATGGAGATAACTTGTTATAATGACAACAAAGAAGAATACCTGAGCTACTTACTCTGACCAGCCAAAGAAACTGGTACACCTGCCTAATATCATGTAGGCCCCCGTGAGCACCCAGAAGTGCTCCAGCATGATGTGGCATGGACTTGATTAATGTCTGAAGTAGTGCTAGAGGGAATTGACTCCATGAATCCAGCAGGGCTGCCCATAAATCCGTAAGAGTATGAGGGGGTGGAGATCTCTTCTGAACAGCACGTTGCAAGGCATCCCAGATGTGCTCAATAATGTTCATGTCTGGAGAGTTTTGTGGCCAGCAGAAGTGTTCAAACTCAGAAGAGAGTTTCTGAAGCCACGTTGTAGCGACTGTTGACATTTGGCGTGTCACATTGTCCTGCTGGAATTGCCGAAGTCTGTTGGAATGCACAATGGACATGAATGGATGCAGATAATCAGACAGGATGCTTATGTACGTGTCACCTGTCAAGAGTCATCTAGATGATCAAGGGTCACTTATCACTACACCTGTACATGCCCCACACCATTACAGAGCCTCCACCATCTTGAACAGTCCCCTGCTGACATGCAGGGTCCATGGATTTATGAGGTTGTCTCCATACCCGTACACATCCATCCACTTGATACAATTTAAAATGAGACTCATCTGACCATGCAACATGTTTCCACTCATCAACAGTCCAGTGTCATTGTTGATGGGCCCAGGCAAGTTGTGAAGCTTTGTGTCGTGCAGTCATCAAGAGTACATGAGTGGGCCTTCGACTCAGAAAACCTGTATTGATGATGTTTCATTGAATAGTTTGCACACTTACACTTATTGATGGCCCATCTTTGAAATCTGCAGCAGTTTGCAGAAGGGTTTCACTTCTGCCATGTTGAATAATTCTCTTCAGTCATCTTTGGTCCCATTCTTGCAGGATCTTTCTCTGGCCTCAGCAATGTTGGAGATTTGATGTTTTACCTGATTCTCGATATTTACGGTACACTTGTGAAATAGTTGTACGGGGAAACCCCCACTTCATCGCTACCTCAGAGATGCTGTGTCCTATCGCTCATGTGCTGACTATAACACCACACTCAAACTCACTTAAATTTTGATAACTTGCCACTGTAGCAGCTGTAAATGATCTAACAACTGCACCAGACACTTGTTGTCTTATATAAGCGTCGCTGATCACAGCACAGTTTTCTGCCTGTTTACGTATCTGTGTATTTGAATGTGCATGCCTATACCAATTTCTTTGGTGCTTCAGTGTATAATTGTTAATGCAGCTGCAGTCATAGTCATACAGACAGTCATAAGTACCAGTAATATCACTGTCCAATATAGAACATTCACACTGAGCGAGCTTTATAGTGAAAGTTTCCATAATTGTGTCCCAGCCAATTTCTGTGTCATAATCCTCATCCTGCAGTTTTTCTGCATGTCTTCTGCAAACTACCAATACAGTTGTATAAGTGCTGTCTATTGCCTCGTGTGTAAGTCTCTGAACATGTACAATTTTAAATGTATTGTTTTTTTCCGCAGTATATGCTTTTACCTGAGCCCATATCAGCTCAGTTGTGTTGTAATGACAATGGTATGGGTGTAATCTGACAATATGATGCCCAAGTTGCTTTGCAGTGTCGTCTATCTCATAAACTCTGTATGTGGGCTTGTGGACGTCGACAAGAACCAGAAATTCAGCTCTGGTATGTAGCGAACTATGAGGTATTCCATTAGGTGTTGATCGTGCAATAGCCTCTGTCATTTTAGAATTCACAGTCGGAGCTTTGTTTGCTTGCACCAATGGATACTTGCATTATCCAAGACAGTAACCAAACATGCAGGGATATATGGCAACAATTGTTCTTTAAACCACTGTTCAAAGACACTGTATGCCATTTCAGAATGGTAATCTTCAGAATAGTCAATATTCGACACCTTAGAAATTAGCTTACGCTGGGGAGTAAAGCCAGTTTCTGCTGATCTCACATGAAGCACTATAATTCTGTAACCCTTATCAAGTGGAATCTTTAATCCAGCGTATCCACAATTCATTTCCCACCACATAGCCATTACATGGATTTGATGAATGAAAGTTTCATTTACATAATAAATGAGACATGCCAACTTGTCTGATCTCCTGCATTGTTCTCAAACACATATTCCTGGCAGCTACAGTAATGCAAAGTTCTGTTAGTAGTTCCCTCCTGTCATTTGTTTTCCGATATTTGAATTCCATGTCTTTCAGTATCCTCAATATGGTCCATTTACTACTGTTCAAATTTTCAACATCTTTTATATGCAAAACTAATTTTTCTGCTGCTGGATAATCATCTTTAGGATACATTCTGAATACTATGCACTGCAAAACATTATTCATGAAATTGTCACCCACTTCTTTTTGCAGTTGTTTTCCTTGTCTAGTGACTTGAAAACATTAGAGCCACAGGTTTGGTTAGACTTTCTAACTTTGCTGGATATCCTCTGAATGGTTTTCAAATGAATATCACAAACTTCAGCTGTTTCCTCCTGGCACCTGGTAATGGTACGACATGCTGCTTGTGCCAGTTCAATGTCAACAGAAGACTGCTTTTCAACGGACTGATGCACATGGAACACCGTTCCTCTGGCTTGTTTGTGCAGCAATTGCCATGTTTGCTTACAGTCCCTCATAATGAATACTATGAGGACAAAATAATCAGCCAGTGTGGGACGCATTGACTGAAATAAATAAGCTTTACAAACACAATGTGATCCTGTAATCTTACCCTCCAACACATCACTATTAAAATTCTCTGTCTTTGCACAAATTTTGAAAGCTTCGAGAGGTGTAAGATATACAAAAGAATAACTTTTTACTTATCTTCATTATCTCGTTGTTGTTGTCGATGGAAACTTAGGAAACGTCTACTTCCACCACTACTTACATTCTGCGATACTCACATTATTCCAAAGAGTTTACAAAGCAAAAGAGTTTACAAACTTTCTTTACCAAAGAAGAATTTTCGCTAAAATATATCATTATTTTGTAAATCAATCTAAAAATAAATTTAATACTTAGTGTTAAATTGTGCAGTTAATAATATGAATTCTAAGTATGCCGCAAATTTTGTAATTTCAGTTATCTTTAAAAGAAGAGTAATTTTAACTGTTAGTACATATTGATTGTAACTCATTAGTTCCTTTTTTATACATTTTAGTCTGAAATATTGTTGCAGAAGAAGCTGAGTAGCACAGTCCACCATGGTGTTGTGGTTATGATACTAGACTGTTGCATGGAGGGCATGAGTTCAAAACTCACCTGAACTGTAAAACTTTAATTTCTATATTTGGTTTGAGTACATTCTAGAAGTATCCACAAATGTCAAGAATCATTGTACTGGAATGCTCCGTAACTGTATATATACCGTATGTGTTCTGGCCAGAGGCAGTTCGCTCCACGCTCTTGTATGTTCAAGTAATGAATAAATCTTCGTTAAGTGAAGTTAGTGTTTGTCATTCATCTAATTACACCTTGTGCGTGACATTATTCTGGTGGAGGTGCTGGGTATCAGAAATTGTGATAGCGCACATTATCGATGACACAGTGGCACCCATCAGGCCACGACAGAGCTGCCATTTACGTGGTGAGAAACCCATGTTTGAACCATATTCAACAGATGTTAGCAACTGTGTGCCACCACTTGAGACATCCTTCGGGGTTCTCTGGTGATGATGCCCAACATCCAAACAAGTGGCTGAAGGTATATGACTGTATAGCCAAATTTAACAAATGGGATGACACTGTGTGCTTGGCTAACGTATTTTTCTTCTTGAAGGGCACTGCCAAGCAGTGGTATGAGAACAACGAGGAGAAGTTCACAAGCTGGGAAGTATTCCAGGTGGAAGTGCACAAGTATTTTGGCACCACACAATGGCATAAGTGCAAGGCTGAAGATAAATTAAAGTGCAGGGCACAGCATCCAGTAGAAACCACATCATCCTACATTCAAGACATCTTGGAGCTGTGTAAAATATTGGTTCCTAGAATGGAGGAGGAAGATAAGGCTGCACATCTCATGAAGGGTGTTATGCCAGTATATCAAGACAATGCATCAAAAAATTACATGCAAGAATTTTGAAAGGCTTCCAAACATCGTACCGATGTCTATGATGGAGGAAGGAACTGATTTCACAAGTGTTCTTCAGCATACAGTGAGAGAGGGAGTTCAGAAGGCACTTGGATTTCACTGTGAGCAAAAAACCGAAATTCTTCAAGATGTCATAAGGGAGGAAGTGGAACAGACATTGAACCCAATCTCTCGTCCTTCATTTCCCTTTAAAACGGTGAAAAAGTCGAGACCCAGGTGAAGTTATGTTCCTACAATGCTGCATTAGGAACCTGTTTGGGCACCAAGGCAGGCTAATGTCTAGAGTACCCATGATAACCAACTAGTATGTTTCCACTGCGGACGACTGGAACGTGGTGCGCTACTGTTGAGAAAGTCGGTGGATATTTGTTGACACCTGTGCCAGAAGACAGCAGACCGATCTTAGCCGACGCCAGCTCCGGGATAACGAAGATGAACAAGAAGATGTGGGTGCAGGACGACGTAGGTCACCATTGCCGCAAGCTAGCCACTGGAGAGGATGCTCCCCAACACACCGATCAAGCTCTCCATTGTCATTCAGAAGCTCCAGCCAATCACCTAGCTGCCACAACCTGGAAAACTAAAGGGTGCGACCTTTCTTGGAGGTGAAGCCGTCGAAGAGAAAAATCCTCCGCCATTGACCACTACAAAAATGATAAGAAACTACATCGATATCCTCACAGATGGCCGCCCAGCCCGAGCTCTTGTGGACTCTGGAGCATCATATTCAGTCATTTCGGCAAAGTACCGTTGCCAGTTGCAGAAAACCGTATTCATCAATAACAAAACATCTCTTACCTGCAGTAAGATGTGTCTTGGTGTGGGCATAAGTGGCCACACACAGCCCTGAGAATTCACTGTCTTGCAAGAATGTAGTCATGATGTCATTCTCAGATGGGACTTCTTGAAAGCTTCTCAGGCAATTATAGATTGTGGTCACTCGAAGATTATGGTAGACAAGATGAGATACTGTGGACAGGAAGATGTACATCCGAGTGTGTGGAGACTATGTGTGCTGGATGAAGTGATCATTCCTGCAGTCAGCACTAGAAAGGTAACTGTCATGTGTCATGCCATGCATAAACCCGTATATCTTGTAGTGGAATGTAAGAGAAGCATACCATGGAAGAATAACTTGGTCATCCCAGCCTCTGTCATGTTGTTTAAGCTCAGATTCGGTGAATTGTGGATAGTTAACTGTCGCTGAGAACCGCAGATCCTTCCAAGATGGATGTGCATAGCAAACGCTGAGCCGTTAATTGTCGAACAGCTGAACGTCATAGAAACCTCCCATGCAGAGTCTGTGAGCGAAATTGGTGCTACCTCTATGAGACAAGATCTTCTAGCTCGACTATCACCAGATCTCACTAAGGAAAAATGGAAGAAGCTACTGCCATTCTTCAAGAGATCTCTGAATGCTTCAATCCACAGGTGAAGAGCAAATTAGACAAATTGGCGGTGAAGCACCGGATTAGCACTGGAGAGCATCAACCAATGAGCCAGAGAGCATACCGTGTGTCAGCAATGGAACATTGAATAATTCACGACGAAGTAGAGAAAATGATGAAGAATGACATCATTCAGCCTTCGCAGAGCCCATGGTCGTCACCAGTGGTTCTTGTCAGGAAGAAGGATGGCAGTTGGCGCTTTTTTGTTGATTACAGGATGCTTAATAAGGTAACTAAAAAGGACGTTTAACCCCTTCCACGAATTGACAATACACTAGATTGTCTGAAGGGGGGCTAAGTTTTTCTCAACCATGGACATGTACTAGCGATACTGGTAAATCAAAGTAGATGAGGTTGATCGTGAGAAAACTGCATTCATGACCCCTGAGGGCCTGTATAAGTTTAAGGTAATGCCATTTGGTTTGTGTAATGCACCAGTAACTTTTGAACAGATGATGGATAATGTTCTAAGTCATCTGAAGTGGATGATGTGTCTTTGCTATTTAGATGGCATTATAGTGTTCTCAGAGACATTTGATGAACACATAAAAAGACTGAGGGCCGTTCTTACGTGTCTCCAACAAGGCGGATTGAAACTTAATCCAAGAAAATGTCTCTTTGGAGCAAAAGAAATCAAAATACTTGAACACCTTGTGTCAAACGAAGGTGTGCGGCCAGACCCAGAAAAGGTGAGATCTATTCGAAATTTCCTATTCCTAAAAGTATTTGAGATGTGAGAAGCTTCCTTGGATTATGTTCTTATTACCATCGTTTTATCAAAGACTTTTGTATCAAAGCCAGGCCACTCCAAGAGTTGTTAAAAGCTGATGCTAAATGTATCTGGGGTGGTGCTCAACAAGATTCTTTTGATGTGCTGTGAAAAGCTCTGTACTTGGTCTGTATGATGATAGAGCACCTACAGAACTACACACAGATGCCAGTGGGTATGGGATCAGTGCTGTTCTGGTGCAAATTTCGGATGGAAAAGAGAAGGTTATAGCCTATGCTTCTAGGACACTTACAAAAGCTGAGTGAAACTACTCAACTACAGAAAAAGAATGTCTTTCTGTGATCTGGGCCATGTGCAAATTTCGTCAGTATCTCTATGGAAGGCCATTCACAGTTGTTACAGACCATCATTCACTTTGTTGGTTGACAGGTCTTAAGGATCCAACAGGATGACTCGCCAGGTGGGCACTACGTTTTCAGGCATATGACAGTATCATAGTGTACAAAAGTGGAAGAAAACACCAAGATGCTGACTGTCAAGAAACACTGTGCAAGACCATCAAGACTTTGATGAAGATAGTGATTGTCTCGCTGCACTCCAGGATCTCTCTGCTGAACAGAAGGAGGATGCCAAGATATCTCAAATTATGCTTGCCTTAAATCAGTCAGAGGATGTGAAAGGACAATTTAAGGTAGTTAGTGGATTACTTTGAAAGGAAAACTTTGATCTGTTTGGAAAGAGGTGGCTACCAGTGATTTCTAAACACATGCACTTAGATATTCTGCAGAAATTCCATGAGACACCTGAGGCTGGACATTAGGATTTATTAAGATGTATGATAGGATCTACAAGAGATTTTTCTGGCCAGGTTTATTTAAGAGTGTCCATCATAATGTGTCGCATTGTCGAGAGTGCCAGAGGAGAAAGGCAGTTCCTCAGAAACCACCTGGCTGACTCATACCAATTCCACCAGCCGAAATGCCTTTCCAACGTGTTGGGATTGACCTCATCAGGCGATTTCCATCTGCTAGTGGCAGTAGATGGATTATTATTTGCACTTATTATCTGACATGCTATGCCATTACAAAAGTCATGAGAGTATAGAGGATCTATACAAGAGCAAGGTTCTTGAGGACAATATTATAGAAATGGAAGAGAATGTAGATGAAGATGAAATGGGAGATATGATACTGCATGAAGAGTTTGACAGAGCACTGAAAGACCTAAGTCGAAACAAGGCCCTGGGAGTAAACGACATTCCATTAGAACTACTGACAGCCTTGGGAGAGGCAGCCCTGACAAAACTCTACCATCTGGTGAGCAAGATGTATGAGACAGGCGAAATACCCTCAGACTGCAAGAATAATATAATAATGCCAATCCCAAAGAAAGCAGGTGTTGACAGATGTGAAAATTACCGAACTATCAGTTTAATAAGCCACTGCTGCAAAATACTAACACGAATTCTTTACAGACGAATGTAAAAACTGGTAGAAGCGACCTCGAGGAAGATCAGGTTGGATTCTGTAGAAATGTTGGAACACGTGAGGCTATACTGACCCTATGACTTATCTTAGAAAATTGATTAAAGAAAGGCAAACCTACATTTCTAGCATTTGTAGACTTAGAGAAAACTTTTGACAGTGTTGACTGGACTACTCTCTTTCAAATTCTGAAGGTGGCAGGGGTAAAATACAGGGAGCGAAAGGCTATTTACAATTTGTACAGAAACCAGATGGCAGTTATGAGTTGAGGGACTTGAAAGGGAAGCAGTGGTTGGGCAGGGAGTGAGACAGGGTTGTAGCCTCTCCCCGATGTTATTCAATCTGTACATTGAGCAAGCAGTAAAGGAAACAAAAGAAAAATTTGGAGTAGGAATTAAAATCCTCAGAGAAGAAATAAAAACTTTGAGGTTCCCCTATGACATTGTAATTCTGTCAGAGACAGCGAAGGACCTGGAAGAGCAGCTGAACGGAATGGACATGGTCTTGAAAGGAGGATATAAGATGAACATCAACAAAAGCAAAACGAGAATAATGGAATGTAGTCAAATTAAATCAGGTGATGCTGCGGGAATTAGATTAGGAAATGAGATGCTTAAAGTAGTAAATGAGTACTACTATTTGGGGAGCAAAATAACTGATGATGGTCGAAGTAGAGAGGATGTAAAATCTAGACTGACATTGGCAAGGAAATCATTTCTGATGAAGAGAAATTTGTTACCATTGAGTAGAGATTTAAGTGTCAGGAAGTCGTTTCTGAAAGTATTTGTATGGAGTGTAGCCATGTATGGAAGTGAAACATGAACGATAAATAGTTTAGACAAGAAGAGAATAGAAGCTTTTGAAATGTGGTGCTACAGAAGAATGCTGAAGATTAGATGGGTAGATCACATAACTAATGAGGAGGTATTGAATAGAATTGGGGAGATGAGGAGTTTGTGGCACAACTTGACTAGAAGAAGGGATCGGTTGGTAGGAAATGTGTTGAGGCATCAAGGGATCACTAATTTAGTATTGGAGGGCAGTGTGGAGGGTAAAAATCGTAGAGGGAGACCAAGAGATGAATACACTAAGTGGATTCAGATGGATGTAGGCTGCAGTAGGTACTGGGAGATGAAGCAGCTTGCACAGGATAGAGTAGCGTGGAGAGCTGCATCAAACCAGTCTCAGTACTGAAGACCACAACAACAACAACTGTATATTTCTGGTTCCTAGCCTTCCAATGGTAGATGTCAATACTTCTAAAAGTATTGATTAGCTCAGTCAAAATTAATCATTACTTACTGTAGTAAAATTTCCAAGTATTCATCACTTTAAGTTAACATGGTTTCGAGGAAAACTGAACACATTACTATAATCATCTTCTTGAAAATTATCTACTGAATAATACATTTTCATGAAATATTGTCTGAACAATATTTGGACAGATTTGGGCATGTATTACATTTATATGATTAATTAATGTTGTGTGACTAGGGCCTCCTGTTGGGTAGACCGTTCGCCGGGTGCAAGACTTTCGATTTAACGCCACTTCGGTGACTTGGGTGTCGATGGGGATGAAATGATGATGATTGGGACAACACAACACCCAGTCCCTTTGTGGAGAAAATCTCCAACCCAGCCAGGAATCGCACCCAGGCCCTTAGGATTGACATTCTGTCGCGCTGACCTCTCAGCTACTGGGGGCGGACATTTATATGATGATGTGGATAACTAGGTCCAATTGACATTTGAGAGAGAGAAAAATATAGTTGTTAGTAGGAGTGCATAAGAGCAGATGAAAAGATTTCAGCACCCCTCCATTGAATTATACACACGCACTTATATTTTGAGTCTTGCTCCCAGATTCCAATGGTCCAGGCTGTGGGTCTACCTCCCACGCACTTCTATCAGTGACCAGGGTTGCAACAGCACTCAGTGTCTGTGCACATGGAAAAAAATGTGGAAAATGCTCTATATTAGCAACGCAATAAAATTTGCTCTAACCTGAAATAAATTGTATTAATCCCTTTCTAGGTGAAATGTGGATTATAGGCATTTGTAAATTTTTTTATATAATTATGAATCAATTCGTTTAAGGAAACAGAAGCTGTTCCCACCCTATCTGAATCTTTACTTATTTGCTTCCAAAAAATTGTGACTTTTCTGTTGTTTCTATCTGTCAGAATACCAAATATTTATTTCATTCCTTGAAACAGGTTAATTATCAGTATATTTTTTCTCCAAGCATCAGTACTTGAAATCATTTAGAAGGATGCACATACAAGTAATTTTTAACTGCTTGACTCAGTTAAGTATTATATTATTCTAAAAATAGAATATGTAGCATTATGTATCTGATCACTTGTTAAGCAAGTAGGCTTTCATTCGACTTTTACTTATAGTGCTATAAATTTCATATTTATTTTACTGAAATGTTGTCTGTGATCCTCTAGATGTCTTACTGCAACAACAGCAAACTGCAAAGACAGCATTCCTAGCCATCACCACTTCACAATATACTTCTCCTAATCCACATTATTAATCTCCTTATTACAAATTCCTCATTACACTTTATTATTTCATATTCATCACTATAGTTTGTCGTTTCATATTTCTCATTATCATTACTTCACATTGTTGCTTTATAACAACATTATTATTTCATTTAACAATAAATCCCTGCTCTGTCTTATACAAAAAATGACTTTTACTAAATGTCATTCCATAGCAACAAAACAACATTATAACAAACCTCTCTTTCTCATTACAGACAGACAAAAGCTTTTTAACTGCATTAGATCGCTCCAGATAAGGATATTATTTTACTTTAAACTATTTACTTTTACCCACTCTTGCCTGAAGGGCTATCTCTTGGCAAATATACTGAAAGTATTAAGGGCAAGATTATATAAATTTTTTAGCCATTTTTACTTTAATCTGAAAGGGAGTATTTGTGATACATTTCTATAAAACTAGCATTTTACTATAGCCATCAGATTTTAATTTTATATTTAATTAAACAAGTAACTTTGAACTTATCCTCAAACATTTATACAAGTGAACCTGGTTCGTTGTATCACAAGACCTTTTTGCTACTGCTACTAAATACATCTCTTATTGTATCTTTAACTTTACAAATCACTTTGATGGTAAAGATTTTGTAATCATTTATGAACATTTTGCCATAGCTGAGTCCAGAAATGAATAAGACTTTTTTTCAAGTAATTTAGCTGACATAGCATATGCTTCCACCCTCTTATTAATATATAGAAAAATGTTATTACAGAAATGAACGTTTTTATATATCTTGAATTGAAGATAATAGATTATTACATTTTTCCTTACTATTTATGGATGAGGTAGTTAGAGAAAAGAATGATCTAAGAAAGTAAGAAAAGGATCACCTAGTGCAGGCTGTTCCAGCTCGTGGGCTCCATTGTGAGCCGCGGAGCACTCCCTGCTCCAGGGAGCAGTGTCGCTTGCTGGGACCATTCAAGTGGGCTGGCACGTGGCATGGCTGGCTGAGGCAGGTGGCAAGGCAAGCGTTTTGATGTGCTAGCTGTGTCTTACAAGATCAACAACCTCATAATCTTAGCTGCTAAGACGTGGTGACATGCTACACCAGGAAATACAATCTTCAGGAAATAAATAAGAAACAAATGTTTTATAAGAAATTGCGTACTAAATTGATTGGGCCTCTGTAGCTTGAAATTTTCTTTTCATTGCATTTCATTGCAAGATTGGAAATATCAGGCGTCAAAGTGTTCGCAGTGTTAATGCGGAGGATGGCCTTCATTGTTGCATCCTGAAGAAGTGATCGTTCCTTACTTTTTACTCTTTTCATTGCTCAGAAAAGCTGCTCACATCAAAACGTAGATCCAAACATGCACATGATCTGAGCAGCATTGTTGTGAAGCTTGGGAAATGTTTTTTTCTGTAATGAACGATACCATCGTGACAAATCCAACGTGTTGTAGTACCTCTCTTTCAACAAAGTTGAATTTTGCAAATCAATAATCTCCAATTGAAGTGATGATGACAAGTCATTGGTGGAAACTGATAAAGGAGTGCTGAACACCTTAAGTTCCATTTCCAAACTAGTGAGATCTCAGAATCGTGTTTGACAACGTGATGAGCTGCTTTAAATTTGCTTGGTAATCGCCGAAAGTAGTACCTTCAGGTAGTTTTAAAGAAGCAAGATGATTGAAGAATGTTAAATGTCCATTACTCACCTGTCTCTCAAATAAACGTAACTTTTCCAGGAACACTGATCTGGTCATGCGTGTCAACGATTAGCTGCCCTTTGCCCTGCAATAACAGATTTAAATTATTCAGATGCATAGTTATGTCAGCTAGGAGCACCAGGTCTGATATCCATTTATATCTTTCAGACAACACATTTCTTCCCCTTTCATTTTGAGAAAAAGGGATATTTCCTCACTAATAGCAAAGAAAACATCAAGAACTTTTCCCCGACTCAGCCAACGAACTGTACTGTGGTAAGATATATCCCCATACTCCGGTTCCACATCTTTCAGGAATCCTTTGGCGCCACACAAAATTCACACACTTCGCGACATCATTCATTACGCCACCTAGCTCTACTGTTTCAGCACACAGTGCCTCTTGGTGAATAAAACAATGAAGAGTCAAAATGTCTTTCCCTAATTCGTCCCTGACTTTATTTTTCAAATGAGAAGCAAAACCTTAGTGATGCCCGATCATTTGTGGTGCACCGTCTGTCACAGAATGGAGCTTATCCCACGGCAAATTCATATTTCCACTGATTCACGAACAACTTCAAAAATATCACATCCTGTTGTGGTGTAATCGAGTGGTACCACATCCAAGAGTTCTTCAGTTACTTGCAGCTCCATGTCGACACCACGCAGAAAGACTGCAAGCTGAGCACAGTCTGATATGTCGGTGCTTTCGTCAAGCGCTAGCGAAAATGCAACAAAGCTCTCCGCCTTTTTCCTGAGCTGTGTCTCTAAATCTGCTGCCATGTCCAGGATTCAACGAGACATTGTTTGCTTCAACAGGCAAACCCCTTCAATTGCTTGCACCTCCCTTGGAAACAAACATTCTGCAACAGCTGCCATGCACGATTTTACGAGTGGTCCCACCGAAAACGGCTTGCCACTCATTGCAGTGATGTAAGCGACCCTGTAACTTGCTTGAATTCCAGATTCAGTAGTGTTTTCTCTGCTCTCATTCACCTAAAAATTATAAACACATTACAGAACATGAACTATGTTGTATGTTTTGATACCCTCCGTATTACGAAACCGTTTTTAAACTTACGTCTACTGGTATGTCGTTCTTAAGCCTGGCTACCACTTCTCTGCGTGCAACGCCTTCTACCTGACTGTAGTGCTCTGCGTGAAGACGTGTGTAATGTCGTATATTGTAACTCTTCGCAGAATTAAATACTTTGTGACATACAAAACACTGCGGTCGACCATCCCTCACAATGAATAGAAAGGTATCCTCCAATAGAGGTACAGAGCTCCCGCGGCTAGTCACAGCTGTCATTGAACACGGATTATTGTGTCAGTTGTGGCTGCATGCGGCCAGGGGGCAGTGGGTTCGCTTTCCCCCTCCACGCGGGCTCTGAGCTGCTGCAGTGTGTGCTCCGGAGCGCTGCGGCACCCAGGAGCTCTGTTGGAACAGCCTGATCTAGTGGGTAGTGTAAAACTTGTCACATAATGTGTTCACTACAATTCAGTCAGTCCCCTATCTATAAATGGATTCACATTTACTCTGATGCAGTAGTCCTCCATCTAGTTTTATAACTCTGGGTGAAATTCTGCTTGTATTATTCAAGTCAGTTGCAAATACTGCACTCCACTCAACAAAATCCTTGAACATGCCATATCTTACAATGGCAGTTCCCTTGCATACACATTGAAAACTACTTTAAGCAAATTATATTAAAAATTACTTTCTGCACGTTGTCTACTTCATTAACAGTTTAAAAAATTCAGGGCATATCTACTGTTGGTAATTTAACCACAGTTTTGTTTACTTTAGCAACCTTCATCTCTCCAATACGCACACCTGTCATCACAGCATTGTTTATATTAGTGTTTATTAACCCTTTAACTGCTCTGGATGTGTTAATGTGCGCACCTTGGAACCTACCCCTGTGTGCTCTGAACGTGTTTATGTGCACCACCAGTCCTTCTACTGGTACTCTGAACGTGTTTATGCATAGACACGTTCAGAGTACCAGGTAGAAGGACTGGTGGCATGCATAACACGTTCAGAGCACACAGGGACAGGTACAAAGGTGTGCGTGTTAACATGTCCAGAACAGTTAAAGGGTTAACTGCATTTCATTTACCTTATTCCTAATTACACAAGCTTTACGTTCAACAGACTCATCAACAATTTCATTTACTATTTACATACATGTAATTTTGGTCTTTCCTTCTATTAGATTCAGTTACTTTCAAATCATTTTCATTACTGTTATTGAGAAAAGTGTACATTCCTTTCCAAACTGGCACTTATTTGCAATGTCATCAACTTTCTCATGAAAATAATTCACTACCTGTTTCAACATCATAGAAGGTGTCAATATTTACACTAATATTTTCTGCCATGACCCCAAGATTCTTAATTCCAACATTATCTCTGTGCTTTGTATGGGAAACCATTTCATTATCCTTATTATTAGAACAAATCTGATATACTTCTGTTAACTCAGACTGACCAGAATCAACAGCATCAACTTCTATCTCCTTATTTCTTTGATTTCATCTCTGCTAGACCAAATATGTTGACACCAAGCATCTAATTTTGATCCTAAATTTTTTGCTACCTCTTCTTTTTTCTCCATAATTTGCCTACTATTATTATAAGTTTTGTCCATTTTTGCAGACAAATTGTCAATTTCTGACCTTCCTTGTATTATTAGCCTCAATGGTAATTTAATGTTCTCAGCCTTATACTGTTCCTGTAACCTGTCACCAAACACACTTTCTTTTACCACTTTGTCACTTATTTTTCCAAGATAGTGAATAACTCTTGTAACACAAACACTTTAATTTAATTCTAGTGTGATGGTTGGTTAATGTCACTGCCTTGTCACTCCCTCCAAAGTCATTCATACTTCTATGACAGGTTGCAGCAGTGACATCTGGATTCAAAGCATGTTCTTTATTGGCTTCTATGTAACAACTACGGCTGCTTCATTGTTGATCTTCTATTGGCTGGAATCATTCTTAATTTTCTGATTGGTTATCTTTTAATTTACTGGCTTTCCTGTCACATTCTTCTGTGTTATCTGCACATTTTCCAGTTCACTTTGTCTCTTCTGTTAATATACTGTGCACTGTTATGTTTGCTGTCCTAAAAGCTTTCATCATATTGTGTCAAAATAAATTTTATTTACACTGTCCCCCATCACTGTTTTCAATGTCACTGTGCTAACCTGAATGCCACTGTCTGCAAATAGTTAACTGCTATCTCTCTCTTTACTAAGTTTGTAATTTCTTTTCACTGTGCCAGAACAGGAACATGTCCTCACATGATGCCATGATGTGGGGCGGTACTGACCTGGTTCGTCTCCATGGTGAAAACTTTTGGGGTATTGAACAATGGTATACAATAATGGTCATGAACCCCCTTTTTTTAAATACACTTAGACACACATTTATTAAACTTGAGTAAACTTGGATGGTGACTAGTATTCTAACACTTCTATTCATACATTTTTTTTTAAAAAAAAAAAAAAAAAAGCTCCGAAACCAAACCAGTGACAGTTCCAGTGTCAACACTTATTATAAAACTCCTCACCTCATAATTAATAGTTTTTAGAAACAAACTGTTGATCACATTTTGTTATTAAAGTCACCATCAATGTTTAGTGTGGCATAGAACAAAACCATTAACATAGTG